>NC_056741.1:843916816-844089316 GCF_019279795.1 Protopterus annectens
AAATACTTGTTTTCCCGCCTTTCTAAGCTAGTATAGTTCAGTTTTCAGGTTAGTACTGAATTCAGGGCTGTGTTACAAGTTTCTGTGTTTGCCCATACCTTACTTGGATAGAAGGAAGTTTCTCTGTTCACTGTGAGATAGGGAGCTTTGAGTAGCCTATCTGTCCCTTTAAGAGTGGTTTCAGCCCAGAAATTAGTAATTTATTGACCATTTTGGGCTAATTTCTATCTCTTTCATTTCCCTGCTATAAAACCCACATTTGCAAGGTTTTTGTGCTAGTATACAGCTCAGCAAGCTTCTGCCTGGTGCCCTGCAGAGTTCTACAGCAGCAGAGAGACAAAAGAGAGACTTTGAAGTGATTATCATTTTTCTGCATTTTCTTGCTGCCTTTAGCTGATTCCGCCTAAAACGCCGATTTTCTAGATTTTCTGTAATTTAAAAAGCTTGTTTTAGCTACATATAGTACTTATTTTACTGCCTGCACTTTAACAAAGTCATTTTTGTGTTTAAATTACCTGTTTAACTGTTGTAGGCTACACACTCAAGTGTGATAGCCATTTCTGTGCATTTAAAGTGTTTTTTTTTTAATGTATCTGCTTTATTTTCTGAAAAAAAAAACAAAAAAACAAAAAATATATATATACTTGTTTTCCGCCTTTCTAAGCTAGTATAGTCCAGTTTTCAGGTTAGTGCTGAATTCAGGGCTGTGTTACAAGTTTCTGTGTTTGCCCATACCTTACTTGGATAGAAGAAAGTTTCTCTGTTCACTGTGAGAGAGGGAGCTTTGAGCAGCCTATCTGTCCCTGGAGGAGTGGTTTCAGCCCAGAAATTAGTAGTTTATTGGACATTTTGGGCTAATTTTTATCTCTTTCATTTCCCTGCTATAAAACCCGCATTTGCAAGGTTTTGCACTCCGGGCAGCGCCGGTTAGCTAGGGTATAACTATTCCCGGCTCCACAAAGTCTACTCTTAAAATTTTCCCTTGGAACTAGACAAACTTTCAACTTAAGCACTCAAACCATTCAATTTTCATACCGGCACTTGCTCAAAATGCATAGCAAGCACTAATAAACCTTAGCACTAGACCCCCCCCCCCCTATACTGTAGAGAAGGACAAGGCTCTCTATTCGACTTTACCAGCCAATCAGTAAAACAGTTCACTGTACCTATCCAGGCATGTCCAAAGGGCAGTTTCAGGTGTACTCTTCAGTCCAACTGGTGAATCTGGGCATTTTGAGGCAATGTTACAATTGCCTCATGTACACAGGCAAACCTCTCCTCCTTCCACCAAACACTAATGCATACGAGAGATGCAATTATACATCCAAACTGGAGGCTAAGCTCTCTCAACCCAAGACTACACCAGGCAGTCAAGAGGAGAAGGGAATTACTTGCATCACACCACCAGTCTTACATAGACCTATGAAACCAACACCGGCAAAAAACACACATAAATACACGAAAACATACTCAGAGGCTCTAAATAAAAATCTGCAGAAGCAACAGAAACCTCCAAAGCAGACATCAAAGCAACCTCCACCCCCCCAACACAAACCATGAAACACATACTTCACAAATCCAGTGTGCCACACAATCACAGCCCTTAAGGCAAAATAACATACCCAACACACTAGTAATAAGTGACTCTATAGTCAGGCACACTGATGTCCCCACTCATTAGGCTGAACAAGGAGAAGGTTACTGTTAGCTGCCTGTCAGGTGCCAGGATCCACCACATAACACAAGCACTCAGGTCACTCCAGAACAAGTACAAATATGACTTTGTCATTGTCCATGTTGGTGTGAAAGACCTGAGCTGTACCTCCCTGGACTACATGAAAAGAGACATGGAGGAGCTCTCTGATCACGTAGCCCAGGCTGGTATGACCCTGACCCTGTGTAGCATCCTGCCCTCACCATGAATGATTCCACAGTATAGAGAAAAAATGATCAATTTCAACAATTGGCTAAGCTTCTGGTGTCATTCAAAGGGGATCCAGTGTCTGTCAGCCTGGGATGACATGCTCGACAAGCCACGCTGCTTTGCTAGAGATGGCTTGCACCTGTCACCCTTAGGCTTTTGAATACTGGCCAAAGATCTTGCCACCCCCATAGTGCCTTTTTTAGGTAAGGCTCAAAAGACAAACCCACCACTGTAAACAACACAAGTAACAAAAAACTGAGGGTAATGCTACTCAATGCTAGAAGTCTAAACCTCAAAATGCATGCACTCAAGGCACTCCTCAGTATGGAGAAAATCGATATATGTGCAGTAACAGAAACCTGGTTTAAGGCTCCAGAGAGCACCCCAACACTACCAGGCTATAAGTCATACCATACATTTCAGCAACAAAACCCGGACCGAAATACAAAAGGTAGGGGAGTATCCATATTCATCAAGGATACCCACACCTCCAGGTTAGTGGCACAGCACGATGCTTCAGAGATCATCCGCATGCAACTAACAATGGGCAAAACTTCTATTCTTATTATAGCTTGCTACAGATCACCCACCAAGTCCCAGGACCCCCACTCCACATTCCTGGAAACACTGGGAAACATAAAGGTCCTACCAAACACCCTGATATTGGGTGATTTCAATTACCCAAACATTAACTGGGTGAACTACTCAAGTACAAACTCCCTTGCTCAACATTTCCTAGAATTTATAAACTCAAACGCCCTGGATCAACTGGTTAACACCCCCAGCAGAGGTGACAACATATTGGACCTGGTCATCACCAACATGGGCGACCGGTGTTCCACAATGGAGGTCAACCCCTCGCTGGTTAGATCTGACCATAAACTTATCACTCTGGATATCCACATTCCGCCACCACCCCTGGTCAAAGAAACCACTGGGAAAAACTTTTCAAAAGCAAACTTCACATTACTTAAGACCAAGGTGAGAATTTTCAAAGCCCCCATGCTAAATGATACCACTGTCCAAGCTGCAAAATCCTTTACTAATGCACTCTATGGGCACCTACAAGAATGCATGGATTGTGTTATCCCAAAAAAAACCAAGACTCACTCCTCCAAGAAAAGGAAACCAGTCTGGTGGACCCCTGCCATAAACAAGCTATACAATAGAAGGAGGAAACTAGTACAGAAAAGAGTAAAATCCCAAGAAGGGAAGACATCCCTGATCAGTATCAGCAAGAAACTACATTCCCTCATAAAATCATCCAAGGCTAGCTTTGAAAGAAAAATTGCCATGGACTCCAAAGATAACCACAAGGCATTATTTAGCTATGTCAAGAATCTAAGTGGCAGTTCTCAGATCTGCTCGGAATTAGTGCAGAATGGCACAAAATACACTGAACTGACCGATATAGCCAACATCCTGGCAGACAGGTTCAGTGCAAACTTCACCCCCTCTCACCCCCAAAAGGGCCCATAACTATACCAGAAGAATGTAGTGCCCCTGAAATCACAGACACTCAGGTTAAAACAGCCCTCTCCAAAGCCAAAAACACAGCATCAATGGAACCGGACGGTGTCCAGGCTGTGTCCTACATGAGCTCATAGATGAACTAACCCCTCACCTAAACACACTGTTTAAACTCAGCCTCTCCACAGGCTATGTGCCCACAGAGTGGCGCACAGCAACGGTTATTCCACTCCACAAAGGTGGAGCCACAACAGACCCCGGGAACTATCACCCTATAAGCCTGACTAGCTTGGTCTGCAAAGCTATGGAGCACAGCATCACGGATCTCATTAACAGAGACATTGGAAACCTCCAAACACTGGACCCTACCCAGTTCGGCTTTGTTAAGCGCAAATCATGCCTCCTAAACCTGGTGGACTTCTCTGAGACAGTTTCCAAGGCTATAGACAAGGGAAAAGTGGTTCACACAGCCTACCTAGACCTTGCAAAGGCCTTCAACACCATTTCCCACTTAGGTATTATAGACAAGCTCACCAGCCTGAACATAAACCCCTATGTCACGAGATGGGTTGCCAACTGGCTCATGGACAGAACCCACATGGTAAGAGTTGCGGGAGCTAGTCTGACTCTAAACCGGTTACAAGTGGCGTCCCCCAAGGCTCAGTCCTAGGACCCCTCCTGTTTAGCATATACTTTTCAGAGGTACAGGCAAGCACAGGAGGACTATGGCTGACCAAGTTCACAGACAACTGAAAACTAGGGGTTATAATTGACTTCCCGGCTGACACAGACATCCTCCAAAAGGGTCTCACTGAGACAGATACCTGGTGTCAAAACCATGGCCACAAGCTAAATGCCAAAAAGTCATCCTCTTTGGAAAAAAACAAAGTACCCACAAACTACCACATAGGTGGTAGCCCCCTAAATATGGAAGATGTAATAAGGGATCTGGGGAACCAAGTAGATAGTAACCTCTCCTTTGATAATCACATTGCCAAAGTGATTAGAAAATCCTTTTATGTGGCCCACCTAATCACAAAAGGGTTTGCATCCAGATCGAAAGAGGTTATTGGGCCCCTCTATGCATCAGTCATCAGAACCATCTTAGAGTACAATGCCCCACTTGGGATGTACCTTACAAGACACCTGCAACAACTGGAAAGACCACAGAAGTACCTCACCAAGGGGATCACTGGCCTCAAGCAGATGCCCTATGCAACTCGACTGAAGAAACTCCAGCTGTACTTGGTTGCATACCGCCTACTCAGAGGTGATCTCTGCCTGACATACAAGGCCATGTCCAGCCCAGAATTGATGGACATGCTCCACCTAAAGAAAACCATATCCCCTCGAGCCACACGCTCCAGGGATCTAAACCTCACCACAACAATAAATAGGATGTACTGGAGGAATGGATTCCTGTCCCAGAGACTTCCCATGCTCTGGAACAAGATTCCAATCTACATTAGGCAGAGCTCCTCGCTAACATTCTTCAAGAGAAACCTTGATGAGTGGATGGGAAACAGAAAGTTTACCCCGGGGATCACTTCAATGGCTCTGCTGGACAGAGGCACAGGGAACTAATCTAAGGAGGCGGCGAAAGCCAACACATTCTGGCTAGGCTTATAAATGCCTTCGGGCAGATAGCCTAGTACCTACCTATGAACCTATGGTCAAATCATGCTTCCTGCCATATACTGCTTCTCAGAATTCTAAATCCACATATCAGGTATCATAAAATATTGTTATGTATTCCTTCCATGTAAGAAAATAATACACAATTGTTATGAATCGTCTCAGTCTTTCTTCAAGTATTTCTTATTATAGTTTTAATATTGACTTACATGGCTTTGCTAAGAATATGTTGGTTTTGCAGTAGTACTGCTTCAAAACCCTACTCTGCACTTGTATTTTACCAGTAGTAGGACTAGTTAATGGTCCAGCTGTGATGGCTGTTATTCAACACATCTGCTCTTTACCCCTAACTGATCCTTCAGAAGCAGATACTGGAATATAAGCAAAATTTTTGATGGGACTATGATCCAGATGATCTTCAAATGTTATTTCTTCAATATGAGTCTCAGTAGGAACACATCTTGTATTCTAATCCTCATAACTGAAAAAAACAGCTAATAGCAGCATGGTTCTATAACAAAGATAAATATTTTTGCAAACCAATTATGTTTGTGTTTTTAAGGGAAAAAAATCTGCTTTTTGCATAATGCAGTTTTCCACTCTGTCTAAATGCTGCCCTGTTATAATAATATGGCTGGGGTGGGGGTGGGGGTGGTGCTCAATTCCACAATCTCAGCAACAAAATAGCTGTGAGTTAATCTTTGAAGTAACTAAAACTTTCCTTTGCAAATCACAACTGCATTCTATTTATAATAATAAAACATAACACCTATTCACTGTATTTTTTCATCCACACACAGAATCCTTTAAAATGGCATACAGTCACCTAGTTTGAATAATTCTACTATTTATTTGTTTGTTTGACATTTGTTTACTGGGAAAGTCTGACTGGGTGGGTGCCCATTTTCTGCGGAGGCCTGGGGAGAAAAGCTCCAGAGACAATTAACATATTACACTAACATTAGCTTATTACAGAGCAACAATTAATGTTTTCACATACAAGAAAAAAATCTACTGCCAATCTTTAGCGGACCGGAGTTTTGCTAAGGCGACCCCTAACTGGGAAAAGCTGAAAGACACAACAACATACAAGAAAGAATATACAATTATAGATAGCACATCATTTTTACATGAATTAGATGCAACATACTTGCACATTAATTATAGACATTAGATATTACTAAGGAGACTATATACAAGAGACAAGTGGTCTTTACAATTCAGATATTATTTAATGATTCAGAGCAGTATGATTCTGCTCTATAGTTAAATAATTTTTGTTTATTATAATGTACTTAGTATATATATCTTGTAGTACAGGGTTGAGAGAGGAGGAGAAGTATAGGAGAGAGAATGTAGGAGATAGAAACTTATGTGTAGGAAACAGGAATTTACTATTGTGTGAAAATAGGTGGCTCTTGATGGAATTAAAAAAAAAAAATACAAAAAAATACAACAATGTAGGTGCATTTCATAAAAAACATTCTCTATCCATCTATTCAGTATCCCATGAATTGCCTGGCAACTTTACAGTAAAATTGGTAACATCGGGGGTACACAGTTAACCTTCGTGATTCGCCTAACATCATTGATGACTTTACAAACCACCAGTGGCAAGTCTATAAACTAAAGAAAACAACCTTTAATTCATTCAGTAGGTAAAATATTATATTGTCTTCTCTGATACAATCTTGACTGTTTGATTGCAGACCTACAAATCCACTCATTAGACATAAACACACTGTAACCTCACCTATAATTAAATTTATTTTTGCAGGTTTTCAGCCAATGGGCATAAACCTGCAATTTCTTAATATTTTGAACAAAGATATTCAGTCTGACATATGATGAATCATATGTCATGACCTTTGGCTCTATCATCACGAAATCCCACAAGAAAATCATTCTACACTACATTATCATCATTGTAGGTAGTACTGCAAAATGAAATTGCCATAGGGCATGAACTGGTACCTTAAATATATTTACTCTGAAAGCTTGCTTCAGAATTACTGATACTGATAGATATGGAGGCTGGTATTTAACCTGACACATTTACTGTTTATCAGATTTAGAAATGTGATGTCCATACATTCAGCTTTCCTTCAATAATCATCATCATGAACTAAGGTATTTTCATTCCACTTTTCTGCTTAGAAAGATAACATGACAGCTGAGTTGTGAAACTGACTTATTTTTATTTTTAGCACTTTGGTTTGTGAAATAAGATCAGAATATGGACACGTTAAGCACCAGTTGAAAACATTAAAATCTGAAAGTACCAGAGTTACGAGCCTATGGTACAGTTGGCAAACATAACATTTTATCTTTGAGGATGTTTAGTATTCTGATATGAAATATAGAACATAATAATGCTATTGGATCACATCATGAATATTATAGCTGTTATTTCTCAGATTCAGTGCAAAATGCATTTTACCTCTAAAGATATTTCACTCTCAGTTTCCAAAATTACCTCTTGTGTCACACCAAATAAGCTGTTAAACTGAGGTCACATCGAGTTGGCAGTAGCTCAGGTGAATGTAATAGATCTCATGAAGCTTATCAAAAAAGGAATAAGGAAAATCCCTAGCTGCCTTGGTCAATTTCCCCTCGTAAGCATAACCACAACCTTGGGTAACCCCTGAAAAAAAGACACCAGCCTAGTAGGACTAACCTGGTCAGCAAAGAGTAAATAAATAAATAAGTAAAGTGCATTACTTCTACCTTTTTTGATTTAGGTATCATACCCTAATGGAAGATATGAAATCATAAAATTATATCTTTTTTTTTTTTAATTTGTACTTTTATTTTTTTAAAGTTAAACCACTGCCTGTTTATCTCTTATGTACTGTTCTTAGACTGCTGCTATGATACAGTTGTATTTTACCAAAAAAACATAATATCATTATGAAAGTTGCGTACTCAAGATGTACCTTATAAACGTGCTGGACTGTGCTGTGAAACAGGCGTGCTACTGAGCTAACATGAAATATGAGCCTTCTGTGTCTTCTCAAGCCAGGTGTTATGAAAGTAGTTACATTACCTGGGCATACTATTAGTTCATGATAGCCATCTCTGAAATCTAATTTGATAAATAATGTGGCACGTTTTATATTTGAAATTCTAGTATCCACTTTTAGATGTATGTATCTCTTCCTGGCGAGTGTTGTGTTTTTTTTTTTTTTTTTAATATTAAGAGTACCCATGGTATGAAACCTGTTACCTTTTCTGTGATGTCTAATTCCTTTGCATTTCTTAGGTTTTGAGCCACCTTTGTACCTTTATAAAAGTGTACATACTAGCTTAACTCTATGCTATCTATAAAGTTTGAACTGGACATACAATATATCTGCATGTTCCTGTTACCTTTAAATACTGTTTTAGTTTTTGAGCTGTTTGATATAGAGTATAAGACTTATCACTTCTAAACATGCTACTATATTATAATTGAAAATGATCTGCCATTTCCTCTGACCTACTAAATGTATTTTCTTTTAGTGTGCTGAGACTGGAGTATTGAAAGCTTATTTAAGTAGCAGTAAATCTTCATAGTTATTCAGAAGTAGTTTTATTGTGCTGTTATAATACTGCCAGTATTTCAGTGATTGTGTTTATTGCTTTATTTGATCTAGAGGGTATATTCTGAATATTAGCAATGATTTCTGGTTGTGCCTCATCTGCAGTACTTATCATAGGTTCATAGGTTCATAGGTTCATACTAGGCTATCTGCCCAATGGCATTTATAAGCCTAGCCCATAGTTATGTGGCTTTCGCCACCCCTTTAGTTTGAATAAAAACTATGCCTATCATTTTGCTGTGCCTCTGTCAAGCAGTGACACTGAAGTAATCCCTGGGGTATATCTGCGATCTCCCATCCATTGGTCAAGATTCCTCTTGAACAAGGCCAGCGAGGTGCTCTGCCTCACATGTACCGGGATTTTGTTCCACAGCACAGGGAGTCTCTGGGTGATGAATCTGTCACTCCAGCACATTCTATTTATAACCGTGTCAAGGTTTAAGTCTCCTGCCCTTGTGGTTCTGAGGGATCTAGATATTTTGAGGTGAAGCATATTCATCAAATCTGGGTTTGACATGGCCTTATATGTCAGGCACAGGTCACCTCTGAGCAAGCGGTATGAGACTGAATAGAGCTGGAGTTCTTTCAGTCGGGCAGCATAAGACATATTTTTGAGACCCTTTATCCTTTTGGTGAGGAACTTTTGGGGCCTTTCAAGCTGCAGCAGGTGTCTGGTCAGATACATTCCGAACGGGGCATTGTACTCAATCATAGGTCTAATGAGTGATGAGTACAGGGGGACGATGACCTCCCTTGATCTAGATGTGAATCCCTTCATGATCAGGTGGGCGATATAGAAGGTTTTCCTAACTACTTTAGCAACATGAGTGTCAAACGAAAGGCTACTGTCAACCTGGGTCCCCAGATCCCTGATGACTTTTTCTGTGCTCAGTGGATTGCCACCTATATAGTAGCTAGGGATAACCTTGTTTTTCCCCGAATGGTATGACTATGCATTTTTTGGCGTTTAACTTCAGGCCATGGCTCTGGCACCAGTTATCCATTTCTGTGAGGCCCTTCTGGAGGATATCTGTGTCAGATGTGTTTTCGACTATGTCGCTCAGTTTGCAGTCATCTGCAAACTTTGTCAGCCATAACCCTCCTGTGTTTGCTTGTACTTCAGAAAAGTAGATGCCGAACAAGAGTGGACCCAGGACTGAGCCCTGTGGGACACCACTTGTGACAGGCTTTGAGTCTGACATGGCTCCAGCAACTCTGACCCTGTGGGTTCTGTCACTTAGCCAGTTTGCAACCCATCTTGTGATGTATGGGTTTACATTCAAGCTGATGAGTTTTTCGATGATACCTGAGTGGGGTATTGTGTCAAAGGCCTTTGCCAGGTCGAGGTAGGCTGTATGGACTGCCTTTCCCTCATCAATGGCCTTGGTGACTGTCTCAAAAAGTCAACCAAGTTTAAGAGGCAGGATCTGCCTTTGACAAAGCCAAACTGGGTTGGATCCAAAGTCTGCAAGTTCCCTATGTCTTTATTTATGAGTTCCATTATAATCCTCTCCATGGCTTTGCAGATAAGGCTTGTCAAGCTAATGGGGCGGTAATTTCCAGGGTCTGTGGAGGCACCGCCCTTATGAAGTGGGACCACAGTCACCGTGCGCCACTCCTTGGGTACGTATCCTGAGGTGAGGCTAAGATTAAACAGCTGTCCTAACTGTGGGTTTAATTCCTCATTGAGTTTGTGAAGCACACAGCCGGGGACACCATCCGGTCCCATGGATGCTGTGTTTTTGCCTTAGTGAGGGCAGTTCTCACCTGGGCGTTGGAGATGTTTGGGGGGCTACAATCCTCTGGAATAGATATCTCTCCTTTTGGGGGGGAGGGGGGGGAGAAATTTGCACTGAACCTGTCTGCCAGTATGTTGGCAATGTGTGTAGGTTCAGTAATTTTCACATCATTTTGAACTAATTCTGAGCATATCTGGGAGTTTCCTCCTAGGTTTCTAACATAGCTAAAGAAGGCCTTATGATTGTCTTTAGTGTCCTTGGCGATTTTTCTCTCAAAATTTGCCTTGGATGATTTTATGAGAGCTCTTAGTTTTTTACTTATAATGATCAAAGGTGTCTTACCTTTCAAGGATTTTGCTCTATCTTGTAGTAGCTTCCTCCTTTTGTTGTAGAGCTTGTTTATGGCTGGGGTCCACCAGACTGGATGCTTGCCTTTGGTACAGAGAGTCTTAGTTTTGTTTGGGATTGCCTGATCCATGCAGTCCTGTAGGTGCTGGTAGAAGGCATTTGTAAGTGATTCAGCAGTTTGAGTAATGTTTACCACTGGCTCAGGGGCCTTAAAGGAGACCACACTAGTTTTTAGAAGTGTGAAATCGGCTTTTGAGAAGTTTTTCACTGTGGTCTTTTTGTTTCAGGTGGGGCGGGATGAGGACCTCCAGCGAGATTAGTTTATGATCTGATCTCACCAGTGAGGGGTATACTTCCAGTGTTGAACATTTTGATCCCATGTTCGTGATGATGAGATCAAGTATGTTTTCTCCTCTTGTGGGGATGGTGACTAGTTGTTCCATGGCATTTGAGTTTATGAACTCAAGGAATCTTTGGGTTAGAGTGTTCGGGCTTGAGTAGTGTTCCCAGTCTATATTAGGGTAGTTGAAGTCACCTAGTATGATGGTGTTTGGGGATACATTTATCCCTCCAATGTTTTCAGGAAGGCCATGTGAGGTTCCTGAGTTTGAGAGGGTGGCCTGTAACATGCTACAAATTGCAGAGCAGTCTTGCCTATGGTTAATTGCACCTGGATGGTCTCCGATGCATCGTGCATTGCCACCAACCTTGAGGTGTGGGTGTCCTTTATGAATATGGACACCCCCCCTCCTTTCTTGGTGTTGTCCGGATTTTGGGGCCGGAACGCATGATATGAGGTGAAACCTGTTAGTGCTGGGGTGCTCTCAGGAGCCTTGAACCAGGTTTCTGTCACAGCACAGACATCGATGTTCTCCATATTGAGAAGGGCCTCGAGTGTGCATCTTGAGATTGAGACTTCTGGCATTGAGCAGCATTACCCTTAGTTTTTTCCTTTTGGTGTTCTAGGGTGGTAGGTTTAGAATTTGAGCCTTGCCTAAAAAGGCACTATGGGGTGGCAAGAGCCTTTGCCAATATCCGGAAGCCCAGGGTGACAGGTGCAAGCCGTCCCTTGAAGCAGCGTGGCTTGTCCAGCATGTCATCCCAGGCAGACAGACATTGGATCCCCTTTGAATGACACCAGAATTTAAGCCAATTATTAAAGCTGATCATCTTATCACTGTATTGTGGCATCATTCTAGGTGAAGGTAGGATACTGCTCAAGGTCAGGGTCATACCTGCCTGGGCTACATAATCAGAGAGCTCCTCGATGTCCCTTTTCATGTAGTCCAAGGAGGTACGTCTCAGGTCGTTGACACCAGCGTGGACAATGACTGAGTCGCACTTTACCTGCTGTTGAGAGACCTGAGTGCTTGCGTTATGTGGCGGATTCTAGCGCCCGACAGGCAGCTTACTGTGACCTTCTCCTTACTCAGTCTGGTGAGCGGGACGTCAGTGTGTCTGACTATGGAATCACCAATGACAAGTGTGTCTGGCATTTTGTTTGGCCTTAAGGGCTGTGACTGTTTGACACTCTGACTGTGTGGTCTATGTGTTGCATGTGTTGGGTCGTGAGGTGGTAGTTGTTTGGGTGTCTGCTTTGGTGGCCTCTGCTGTTTTGGTAAATTTTTGATCAGAGCCTCCGAGTATGTCTTTGTGTGAGTATGTGTATGATTTGAAGTTGTGATGGTACCATGTGTGACTGGGTATGTATTGTGTGTGGTTACCTTCTCCTCCTGTCTGGTCTTGCCAGTCCTATGTTGAGAGAGCTCAGCCTCCAGTTTGGCCGTATAGTTGCATCTCTCGCATGTATTTGTGTTTTGTGGGAGAAGGAGAGGATTGTCTGTGTACATGAGGCAATTGTAACATTGCCTCAATATTCCCAGGTTCACCAGTTGAGCTGGAGAGGACACTAGCAACTGATCCCTCGACATACTAGAAGTAGTAGATAAAGAGACTTTCAAAGGACTCTGGGGGAAGTGGGTTTTAGGCTGGTGGGGTACTATCTATAATAAGAGTGCTTTATCAAGGTGCAAGTACTGTAGGAGTAAGTGCTAGGCTTTACAGATAGAGAATAGTCTACTTGGGAATCAAGTAGAGATGAACTTTTCAGTTATAGGATATGCTGGTTAGATGAGCAGTACAGCTCGAGGAAGGTAGTTCTAAGGGAAAATTTGAAGAGTAGAATTTAGATGGCCCGAATAGTTTAACCTTGTTTAACCGCCGCTGCTCTTGTGTGCAACAGTGGCAACTCCGTGCTAATGTGCGTTTAGCGTGTTTTATAGCAGGGGGCTGAAGGGAGCTAGGAATTGGCCCAAAACGACCAATGGACTACTAGTTTCTGGCTGAAACTTCACCAAATCGGACAAAAAGGCCGCTCAGTGCTTCCCACTCCCACTGGTAAGCAAAGAAACTTCCCTCCTTCCTAATAAGGCAATGGATCAGTAACAGGAACTAAAAACAAAGCCCAGGGATCAGCAACTCTGAAACTGGACTACTCTAGTTCAGTAAGACGGGAAAACAAGAGATTTTTTTGTTTTTTTACAGAGACAAGGAAAAAAACAGACAGTAAATGCTATAAATGCTGTAAATCAGCTAGTAACTTAAAGTGCAATAAACAGTGTAAAATGCAGAAATCACTTAAAGTAGCAGTAAAACAGGCAAAATGCAGTCGCTAGCTTAATAACAGTGGGAAAGCCACAAAAAATACTTATATCTGGTAGAAAGTCACTCTTTTAGCTCTCTGCTGCTTGGATCACTCTGCAGGCCACCACGAGGATCTGTGCTGAGTTGGTACAAGCTGGAAAACGCGCGTTTAGCGTGTTTTATAGCAGGGGGCTGAAAGGAGCTAGGAACTGGCCCAAAACGACCAATGGACTACTAGTTTCTGGCTGAAACTTCACCAAATCGGACAAAAAGGCTGCTCAGTGCTTCCCACTCCCACTGGTAAGCAAAGAAACTTCCCTCCTTCCTAATAAGGCAATGGATCAGTAACAGGAACTAAAAACAAAGCCCAGGGATCAGCAACTCTGAAACTGGACTACTCTAGTTCAGTAAGGTGGGAAAACAAGAGATTTTTTTGTTTTTTTTTTTGTTTTTTTACAGAGACAAGGAAAAAAACAGACAGTAAATGCTATAAATGCTGTAAATCAGCTAGCGCACTTTAGTGTGTAGCCTACAGAAACAATTTGCAACAATTAGTAACTTAAAGTGCAATAAACAGTGTAAAATGCAGAAATCACTTAAAAACAGATAATATTGCAGGCGCACTATCAAACAAGATGTCCCATACAGTAATTGTTCGTCAAAATAACAGCTATGTATTAAAACAGCTAAATTTATGGTTCTGGAACTGATGGCAGTTGTCTGTTACTGTCTCAAAGGAGATGTCCATGACTTTCTGTTGGTCCGATATTCTTTGTTTCATGACTACACAAACTTACATATGAGTTTGAGAAATGCTATTTAACATTCAGATATAATCATTGTCTCACTGTCTACATTATCAAATGCACAACTACCTGTCATTGTAGTTATTTTACTTTTGCTATCTATTAGTTTACTCTTATATAAGACCATAACACTCCCATGTATGCTACATTCCCCTAGCTGCTTATTATATAACATTTGACAGAAGTATATTTGTGTTTCTTTTGGATAAGCATCTTCTACCCAATTTTAGACATCTATACAAGGTCACCCAGCCATCTGTTACTGTTAGTATAGCTAAAATCGTTTACTCTACAGATCCCAAGAAAGTTTGTTAAGAAACATATTTTCTTATACTCTCCATTTTATTATCTCAATATCTCAGACAGTTTACGAGGAAATTCCAATTTAAGGAGGCTTTGGCCTGAACTATTAATACCAGTGATGCATTTACCAAGTGGTGTGTCAATCCTTGATAACTGCTTGGGTTAACCTTACAACACCAAAAAATAAATATAGGATGCCCTCCATTTCACCCATCATAATTACTAAGCATACCAGTCATCATAAAATAAGTTAGATCACTGATTCCCTGTTGCTTTACTAATTTCCTCTCTACATTACCTAAAACTATGACAGATATACCTTGAAATTCAGAAAACTCTGTGTAGGCTTCGCACGAAGCCTACAAGACGTTTACGTGTGCACGGTTATGCGCGGTGAGCAGCAGTGCTCATTATATATTCATGCTGTGCACTGCATTTAAACATAAATAAGCATGGTTTTGTGGCTAGAAACAGTGTTGCCAGACAGGAAACTGTGTAAAGCAACATGAATAGCAATCCTGTTTACATTAGAGCACAGTCGGTTAACATGTTTATGTGGAATGCCACAATGATCACCAGGGCTTAACATATATAGTTTTCATAGCTGTCAATCTCTTAGTGCAAGAAATTTGGACAAAGCCCAACATAATAGGGGGACAATGACCTAGAAATAGGGACAGATTTGACATATTTGCCCTTTAGAAATATGTTAGAATAACAAGGTTTGTGTTAAGAAACATTTTCTGAAGGATTTGAAGTTGGAAACTCAAATGTATGTAATTATTTAGTGACATCAGCCATGGGATCATTCCAGTGATATGGCAGAAAACCAGAAATCTTATAAGGAACAGACCAAAATGTATAAGTCAATATTCTGGACATACTATGAAAATCTGGACAGTTGAGAGGTATGATAGTTATGTATATGGTCCAAGCACAGTACAGGACAGTGTATACAGTGCAGAGTATTATGAAATCCCATTCCTGGCATTCTGCACCAATGTTGTATAAATGATTTATAAGCGTACGTGGACTGCCATGTAAAACAAACACTCAGGGGAAGTGTGTGTATTGAATAGGAACACACAGATGAATTGTAGGAATAAACACCGGTAAAGAGGAGAGGTGAAACAACCTAATGTACAGTAGATGAGGGCATGTCATTGGAAGACAGATGTGGCAGCAACACGAATCACATATCAATATGGTACAGTAGGGACTGCACAATGAAAATGTGTATTATGTGACTGTCACACAAGATGATATAACAATGGGGAAGGTGTCTGTGTGAGATAAGCATCCTTACATGAACAGTGCAGAGAACATCTGCATCCTTACAAGATCAATGCAGAGGACATCTATCAGGGATGTTATTATATACAGTTGGGGTAGGGTGCATACTGTCAAGCTGTACAAACTAATTTGCTTGACTATAAGTGTAATCTCAGCAGAGGTCTTTAGCAAGTGGGACACAGGTAAAGGCTCATGGGCAACATTAAAAGAAGCACACACAATCATGGACAATATCAGAATAATACCACCAGTAATCCCATGTCTCTTACATTGCATGCGTGATTTAGAATGATCAGAGATGGTTCTGCACAAATACACTTGTACACCTATTATGACATGTCTGCACTCTATAAGTGCAATCAAGCACACTGTCCTGACACTGTAACCTCTGCTGGAGGTGTTAGGAGGGACATTGCTATACCTGTATGTGACATTATGACCAATACAGGCTAGTTGACTGGTGTGCCCCCCACACCCCTCTAACTAAATATACCAACTCCAGGATCGCACTTCCATGGGGGTAAGGGTCAAAGTTCAACAGGGTGGCCAAGTGGTTAGTTACCTGGAGTGGGAAATCTGTGTTCCAGGATGTCGGTGTTCTGCGGTTGTTGTCCTATTCATCTCGGCTAACTGACAGTCAGGTAAGTGAACGTTCAGTCTACTGAAGTAGACCTATATATATATATATATATATATATATATATATATATATATATATATATATAAATAAATATATATATATATATATATATATATATATATATATATATATATATAGCGCAAACCACATCGTCACAAATGTTACTTCTCCATTAATGTTGTCAAACAGCTATGTATGTACTGTGTGCATCACCATAATAGGTATCACACATATGCACCTGGTGTAACAACTTGATGGGGTTTCCACACCATCAGACAGTAATGTTTATGCCACAAAAAGAATTTCTAGGTATGGTCAATAAGATGTGTGACAGCTCACTGTGGCAAAGGTGGCACACATTAGTTACACATCACTGAAATATGTGTAGTGAGGTACATGAAGAAGTGAGAATAGAACACCTACCTAAGTACAGACACTATCGAACTCTGTATTTAAGGCAAGCTCCACAGCTAAAGTCTGGCTTGGAGTGTCTCAGACAACACTTTATAACTGATGACAGTGTCTGGTGAGGAGAATATGATAATAACAGTGTTCCACATGCCGCTGTAAAAGGCTCTTTGTAATGTCAAGCAAGAGCACAAACACCCCCCAGTTGATTGCAGTGAGAATAGAACCCCTGCCTACCTAAGTACACAGACTACAGAGCTCAGTACTTTATGCAAGCTCCACTGCACAAGTCTGACTTTTACAAGGCTGCAAGACAACTTGTAGTGGATGACATCAGCAGTGCATGTTGGAGAGATGTTGGAAGGCCTGCATGAAATAGATGTGTAGGCATGTGCAAGTGTCAAAACACTATCAATTCAAGGGATTGGAAGGGTACCTGTAGGATGCACACTTATGCTTTTCTGGATAGACACACACTTGACTGCAGTGAGAATAAAACCTCTGCCTATCCAAGTACACAGACTATAGAGCTCCATACTTTACAGAAGCACCACGGCACAAGTCAGACTTTTACAAGGCTGCAGGACAACTTATAGTGCATGTTGGATAGAAGATGTTGGGAGGTCTGCATAGGTTCATAGTTTCATAGGTTCATAGGGGGTTACCAGTCTAATGGCCATAGGGCCTTTACAAGCCTAGCTGTGTAAAAACCCAAGTACCCTTATTGAGCATAGTTGGATGGTCATTATTAACAGAGTAATTTTGAGATCAGCACCAACTGCTCCTGTCCATTAGGGAGATAGGTGCCACCCTGGGGAGAATTTACAATCACCCATTTAGTTGTCAAAGTTGTGCTTGAATAGGGTCATTGAGGAGCACTGTTTCACATGCAGTGGCAGCCTATTACAGAGGAGTGGCATTTGCTGGGAGATATACCTGTCTCTCCAGCATGTTCTGTTGAGATCCCTGAAGCAAGTTATTCTTGTCCCATTTGATTTGTGGATGTCCAGCATTTCCTGTAGGGCAGGGTCTGAGACTGCTCTGTAGGCCAGGTGTAGGTCACCTCTCAGTAGCCTGTATGATACTGAGTACAGTGACAGGTCTTTCAGTCTTTCCATGTATGTCATGTTTTGGAGGCCCTGGATTCTCTTGGTCAGAAACCTCTGTGCTTTCTTTGGTTGCTACAGATGTCTAGTGAGGTACATACAGAAGGGAGCATTATAAGTAAGTAAGCATTGGGAGTTATTGGTTTGATAAGGGTCGAGTACAGCGGAGCTATGACATCCCTGGTCTTGGATGTGATGCCCTTATTTATGAGGTGCAATGTACAATGTGTATCTTACCACTATGGACACATAATGATTGAAGTTTAGATTGCTATCAGCATGTGTTCCTAAGTCTCACACCACTGAGTTTGAGCTTAGAGGAGTGCTATTTATATCATAATTAGCAGGGGTACTTCTTTGCCAAAGGGGACAATGGCACATTGTTTTTGCTTTAAGGTTCAGTCCCTGAGTTTGGCACCAATCATTAGTCTGTATCAGCCCTTTCTGTAATATGTTAACAACCAGGGTTGCAGTGCATGGGGGAGGCAACACATGGCTGTATTTAAATATGTGACATATTGTTAGATAAGTACTTCAGTTTATGTTTCACATGTAATTTCATGGCATAAAGAGTAAATAGACACTAAACAGCACTAATACATGTCAATATTTACTTTGCATAGCAAGAAGCAAGCAGCGGGTTTGCACAACGGTTGTCAAAGTGTTTGCGCATGTGAGATACACATTTCCATTACTTTCCCTGTTTGCGCGTAGTTAAGCAGTGTGCAATTGCAAGCCAAATTGCTAAAGTCCGAGAGTTAATACTGAGTCTATGAAACACACCTTCTGCGTAGCTGAATTTGTGGCAGCAGGTGCAAGTGCATTGACACATTTCTTTTTGAGCCCAGATAATACTGGGTTTGAATCCAGGTGTATGTAATACTTTTAAATAAACAGTGATAATGCAATGACATTATTCTTTATAGCATATTCAGCATATGTTATTGTGTGTGTATTTTGACATTGCGCAGAGGGGTTAAGCTGCATTGCATGGATGTAACCACCACATTGTAGAGCCGCTCACTGTCACTTGGCATTGGTGTGCGATGCCAAACTCCAAGCAAACAAAGAGGCCAAAAAGGGAAGGGATCCATTGCTTTTTCTGGTACTTATGTGTGTTGTGTGTGATTCTAATTTTTGACCAGACTATAGGTGTTAAAATGGGGTAGATCAGAAGGAAATGGGGAGCAAGCAGGGGGAAGAACAAAGGGAAAGCAATACAGGAATGTGCAGGAAGGAAAGAACCATAGCTATCCATTTCTTCAGCAGTAAAAACTGATAATATGTGCAGAATATTAGCTGAATTTGGTCTGTCATCTCCAGAGAGAGGGGTGACAACAATGTAATCATTTTGTATAGCCAATTAGACTGAATCAAGTGTGTCAAGAATACATGTGTGAAATGGAGAACTATGTATAGGACAATATTTTTTTTTGCGGGACAGATGCCCATTTCTTTTTAAATTCAGTAAGAGAGGAATGCTGGGTAAGTGGCATAGGTATGTCTGGGCCAAGTAATTTGTGTAGATGAGGAAGTAAATACAAACAAGACAAGAGACAGGGACAGTGAATGACACAAAAGGTTGGGGGACACCATGATTGGGATGAGGGAAGGGCAACACAGGCTCATGCTGTCAGAATAGAGACAGAATTGAGTCCTCACTCACTGGACCGCTATCATTGTCCCCTTACTCCATTGGTGGCTGAAGTGTTTGATGTCTTCTCCTCCTATGTACCATGAAGTAGAACAGCTTCTCCAACTGGCATAGGTATACACCAATGGTGCGGTGCATGACCCTACACACCAACTCTGGTATATCCTGGTGAGTAATGAAGTCCCCACCTCTGCCATTGTTCCTGGAGTGTACCACTGCACCAGCTGCCAGGGCAGTACTACCTGACGGTGCAGGTAGTGCAGGGGCAGCAGAGGCAGTGCTGCCAGGTTGGGTCCCAGATGCATTGGGCATTGGTGCTGAAGCCGGTGGAGCGGGGCAGGCTGATCCACTGGTGCTGGCCTACCTCGCTATGCTGTGTAGCATTTAGTGATGTGGTACATATGGATGACCTGGAGACATTTTGATGACACATTAAAGAAAATAAAAACAGAGAGATAAGGGTTGGGGTGAGAGAAAAAAAGAGATAAAATCAGTGCAATCATATGTGACATACAATGCATTAATACAATTATACAACTATTTTAGCTGAAGTATGATATTTAAGTATATGTTCTAACAAATACATACTATAACTATAGTCTGCTGACAGTAATCCTTGAAATATGCATACATTACACATATGCTTGTTCTGATTATACAGAGTACAGTTGACAGCAGGACATTTGTACCACTTGTATAAAGTTTAATTTCATGTACATGTTACTAAAGAAATGCAGTATTGTATAGTTGTGATTTGTGATATTTGAACCCACAACCTCTGACTACAGTCTAATATTTGACTGATAAAGTTTGCTTGTGCTACAGAGTAATGCATGCATACTTGATTTTACAGTTAGGATATGCAAGCTCAAGTTGCTACAACTGTATAAAAAAACAACAATCTATCTCTAACTTTTAAAGCTACAATAACACTTTTCTTGTGCTGCATACATACCACTTGCATCCCTCTGTCTCTCCATTCAAGTAACATGAGCCTGTGTATTGAACTCACATTTGGCATTAGCTGGGGAAAACACAGAAAAGAGCTTACCAGTCTTGCCTATATTAGCTTTCTAACTATTACAAGTACTCTCTTATTATCATACTTACACAGCTGTGGAATATCCGCAGTCTCAAATTCAATCAACCAACGGTTGAGGGTATCTCTTTTGTGCCTATGTAGGTCATTAAATTGATGCTTACAGTGGTCTCCAGTGTGTGGAATGCCAATACCACTGGGTACAGCCTGAGCCAAACTATTCCACTCTTCAGACTTGTACTGAGAGCCAGAATAGTACCACCTGCAGAAGCTTTTGGCTGTGGTGCTTTACCAGTAGTCCAGTAAATATCGTGGACTCCTGGACACCCCACCTCTGTAAATTAGGTAGCATCCCATCTAATGCCAGACATGTCTAACACCCAAACTAAAGCAATGGCAACTGATCCTTTCCTGCCAGTTCCAGTTATTGCATTTCCTGGTAGTGCACAAACCTGAGCAACAATGCCAACTGCATTTCTGCAATGTTAACCAGATAGCAGCAGTGCCAAGCAGGGAGGAAATAAATAATTGAAACTGGAAGGTTACTCTAACACTTGGCCTTAATTTGAGGGATGTCTACTGATGTAACTTGGAAATATAGATTGGAACTGTGAAGGTAACTGTTAAGTGAGTTAAGTTTGCAAACATGGTCCGGGGGCATGAATGCCATGACCTGGCACATTCGTTTTTGCCTTTATACACTTATACAATTCAAACATAGATGTAATGGAAGAAACATTTTCTTTCATGGCATTGATTGTCCATCTTTCCACAGAAGAAGTTCTGTTCAGACATAGTCAGGAATCATTCATAAATACAGGTGATGGTCTGAGGTGTTACACATATATGGTTGAGAACTGACAAGGTTCTTGTATATAGACCCAGTTGTGTATGTGTGTTATGCAAGTGTAAAGGCCATGCAAGTCCAGATAGCAGAATTATACTTATATAACTATAGTAGACAGTATACTGTCAGTCATAAATCTGAAAACACAATAAGGATATCTTATCCCTCATACATATAATTCATATCAGCTCCACTATCTAAAGTATTATAAGTGAGAGTGAATATAATGGGAAGTGGAACAGCAGTCAAATTTTCTGGAATATCCTGTATTAGAACCCAGGACCATTTGTATGGCAGTCCTACACTTACACCTGTTGCCACAAGAATGTTGAAATAACACTTGTCTGTTTTTCAGTTCATTGGTATAAACTGCACTGTCACGACAGTAAAAATAGATTGCACACCCTGTACTAGAACCCAGGACCATCTGTACTCCAGCCCTGCACTTACACCTGCTGCCACTTGACTAGTTACTTGACATTTCCATAATATTCTACTCATTCTTAAGTTCTGTGTGTTAACTGCCATGCAATGCCACTTAGTGTGTTTACTCGACGGCACAACATAATTAATTGAGTGCATCCGTTTTCAGTTATTTGCTAAGTCCTTACTGCAGGTGTTGGGGAATCTTGCTAACCACTGCACAATGCTACTAAGCAAAGTTACGCGATGGAAAGAAAAAATTGCAACAATGTATTGTTTTTGACCTTTGCACTTTTACAGACTGCAGGTGTTCTGTAGGTGTTCTGTCTACTTCCTGGGTTGGCCACTAGTCCAGTTTGCGCACTGCTAAGCATAAGCACAGACAAACTTGACATTCATTTTCTCTGTTTTCCTTGTTTGTGCTAAGCCCCGCACTGCTCAAACACTGGCATTTATTCCACTGAGAACATCTGGTGGTAAGTTTCTTACAGTGTTTGGCTTCTAGTAGATTTCAGTACTTCAGCTGTTATTGTTAAACCCATATTAGTACATTCTTTTCTTTGTTATCCTTTGCTGAAGAGCTCGTAGAATATGGCAGTAAGCTATGACTACAGGCCTTATAGCATTCTTTCATAATGTCATATTTTCCATTTGTTTTCTTGTTTTCTGTACGTCTGTGTAAGCATTGTTCTATTCATTCTCTGTGAATGCTTTTGGCAGTAAAGTCCTGATTTTATCTCTTATTTAGGATAATTATTATTTTCTTATTAATCAGCCACGGTGGTGCAGCGGTAGCATTGTTGGCTCACAGCAAGAGGTTCTCCCGTTTGATTCTCGGCTGGAGCGCCTTCTGTGTGGAGTCTGCATGTCCTCCCTGCGGTCGAATGGCGTTCAAAAGACATGTGTAGAATGGGCATGCCTTCGTTGAAGGTTGGGTGTCGAGCTGGCACCTGCAAAAAATATACTGCCAATCATTAGCGGACCAGAGTTCCGCTGTGGCGACTCCTAACCGGGAAAAGCCAAAAGAAGAACAACATTCTTTTCTTATTAATCCCCTTACTTCCTGTACATTTGGTGAGGATGACAATGCATGCAGAATTACTTAGCATGTAGAAAATGCATATCATATATCTTTGATTCTCATTTCTTCTCTTCTATTTTCTGTGTGCTTTGTTGCATTAATTGCAATTAATCAATAGTGCACCGTCAGACTGTATTTTAAAATCTGATATAAAATAAAGGAGATGGAAGTGGCAGTCTCTTAGCACTTGGATAAGCTTATTTAGCAGGAATTAAAGATAAAGGATTTTACACAGAGCGTACAGACTGCAGAGGCTAGGGAGGAGTATTGGAATATAAAACATGTGACAGTGCACTGGTGCAGCAGTAAAGTTGTAGCCTCACACGGTTCAATTCTTGGCTGGGGTGCCTTCTGTGCAGAGTCGGCATGTCCTCCCTGCGTTTGTGTGGTTTTCCTCTGGGTGCTCCAGTTTCCTCCCATGTTACAAAGACATGCGTTTGGAGCATTTCTCCCCGGGCGTCTGCTGAAAATTGGCTTGTTCCAAGTCAGACTTTCCCAGTTAACAGCTGTTAAATAAATAAAATTTAAAAAATAAAATGTGATCTGGAAGTCAGAAACCATTGAAACAACCTGCATATTATGGGAATTCCTGAAAGATGCAAAGGCACTCTGTGTGGAAAGTTTATTAAAATTAAACTTGCTGAATATTTTCACCACCAACTCCAAACAAACATAATTTTCACCACAAGAAAAAGAAAAGGCCAGTGTTATCTTCTTGAACGATTTAATAAAATATAAATGCACAGTCCAGTTCAATAAAAATCCTACAACAGGATCACTCTTTTTCAAATGCACAGGATGAGCAGCAACACATTTCAACAGGTAAAAAACTGTAAGAAACACAAACACTCCTGAAACTCCTCTAGCGCCTCGGCTCTTGGCCTCTTGAGAGTATACTTTTCATCAAATATCCCTCCCCTCTTATACTCTTTAAAATTCAATTATCCACTTAACTAATAAACTACTTTACATTGTTAAAGAAAACATTTCCAGTGACACTCCCTATTCAACCCTTTCTTTTTCTTGTGGTGAAAATTAAACTTTCTGAATCATCAGGGATTGCAATCAAGGAGTTAATCATTGAAAGAGCTCCAGTCTCACAATGCACAATGCAATGTTTCCTCCAGGCTGATGTTGCTCAACTTTTTTGGACTATGCTACAAACCGGAGAGAGTTTGGGGGAAATTTAGGTTCCAGGGAAAACAATTATCGATTATTGGTAGCATAATATTTGTGGAGCAAAATTATTTAGCAGGCATCCAAGCTTGCAGGGTGGAATTCAGATCATCTATGAAAATTTGTAGAGCCAATGGCTGAAAGTTTAAACTTTTGTACTAGCCTGCTCTAAAAGTAGCACTTCATGGCAAATCAGTCATATTTGTCTCAGCAGAAGATGCCTTGTTGAACTTGAAGCAATCCATCACAGCAGATGCCATGAAAAAGGCAGAAGAGCAACCAGGTACATCTACTCCCTGAAATTAATAAATACAGAATCAGGCCAGAAGACCACTTGATCTGTTTCCATTATTTTGCAGGATATTGTTGAAGAAACAGAAACTGCACATCAAGCAGCATTGGCAGCACTAGCGCAATTAACTGTTACTTGATATTAAAATGCTTATGTTGTAGCCTTTACTAATAAGTATGATGCAAAATACTTTTAATTCAATTGGAATTTGTATTAATAATGATTTGAGTATTTTTAAGATGGCTTAAAATGTTTATATGTAGTAGAAGAGTTTTCAAAGTTAATCGGTTGGATTTTATTAAAAATGTTATTGCTATTAATCTGGAGTGGGGAGACTCAGAAATAGGATATATTTCTAATGGCTTTGGACATGGGTAATCAAGAAGTGAATAGCACAGCATCAGTTCTAATGACAGCAAATTGTTGCTTAATGCGTAGTCTACAAATGAGATTGTTTACAAGAAGTTTATTGGACATAGTTAAGGGGGAGATTTTTGCATTTAGGATTTGCTTTAAATATTTAGTTAAAATAGGGATTTCTCAGTCTGCTTTTTCATTGAAAGAGGAGTATGCATGTCATACCTTTGTTCTTAAAAATGAATTTGCATAGGAATAAGGATATTAGATGAGTGGGCTATGGTACTGAATTAGAGTGTTTGGTGTGCAATGGTTGATATTACAATACTGATTTGGAATTTGAATGAGATCATAGTCGCAGATAAAAAGAGAAAAAATATTTACTTATATAAATACAAACCAAACTTTGTTTTCCTTCAAGAAACACATCTTTTAGATGAGAAACGAAAATAATATTATTATGGAAGCATATTCTAAGGGATATGACTATTCCTATCTCATAGGACATAGGAGAGGGGCTAGTTACCTTGGGATTGAAGGACTTGAGCAGGTTGGAGATTAGGAAGGAAGGTATATAATTGTCAAGGACATTTTATATGGGCAAGTGATAACATTTAATAATATTTATATTTCACTAGGTATGCCATCCGACATATTAGCACATCTGATTATGGAATGGGAGGCATACCAGGAAGGCTTGGTAGTCTGGGGAGGAGAGTGGAAAGTGATTGTTTCTCTCTGCAAAGTGCCAGTGGGCACTAGGCTTTGGACAATGGTAGGAATATTATTCTATAGTTATTTCTGTATGTTTGGGATGATTGATAATTACTATATCCTGAGATTGCCTAACTCTATTTAAACTTATTTCTCCCCATGTTTTAAAACATTTCCTAGAATAAATACAATTTTAATTTAGGAGCATTGGTATAATGTAGTTGATTCTTAACTGAATAAACTACCTGAAACTTCAGCAAGGTGTCTTTATTCCTCCCACAGGGAGGGCATCAGAGAGAGAGAGAGAGAGAGAGAGAGAGAGTCTCCTAGATCTGCTATTTAAAGTGATTTTATCTGGACAAATCCTTTGTACTCTGTTTCTTTTTATTCATATACTGGGGAAACCAGCTTTCTCACTTGATGAATGTAGAGCATTCCAAAAGTCATTACCTCTATAGATTTTAGATTATACAGAATAGAATAGAAAAATCTATTGTTCTACTTAACAGTATCTGGAGTATTGTTTATACTGAGTACAATGGCTATTGGCAAGACACCAGGCCAAGACAGTATTCCCACAGAAATATATAAGGGGTGTGGAGAAAAGTTTATGGCAAATTTTCTTATGTTGGACAAAAAGGTATAGGAAAATGCTCCCCCCGCCCAGGAAGATGTGATTATGGGTGGTTCTATGCAAACAGGGAAAACATCCCTCTTTTCTTGCTTCATATAGACCAATATCCATTTTAAACCAGGATTATGGGCCATGCTGAATGCTAATGAGGCAGTCCTAGGGAGAGGCATATGCTAATCATCCATGTGCTCTCTCCTCTTGGAGCACCTCGAGAAAGGCATCTACATACTCAGCAAATCAAGAAATCACTCAGCGGTGTAGACCAGCAAAGCCAGCTACACTATGTTGCTGTAGTGAATATGACCAAAAAGTGTGGAGATTTGGGGGTGGGAGGTTATAACTAGACACCAGGGATACATTTTATTTAAGTGTCATAATGGCACTGATATCAATACGGACATCATGGGGTTGGGAAATCACTAGATATCAGGGCAGTACAATAATGGCACATAAAATATTATGATGCCTGGGGGTGGGGAGGGGGCACACTAGCCACCAGGGCATTCTATGCACATGCGACAATGGAGCTTCAACTGTTAAAGGGATCGGGGATGGGGAGAACCACAGGAAGGCAAACAGGTATGGGGACTGTAGTTTTCGTGAGTGTGAGTGTGTGTGTGTGTGTGTGTGTGTGTGTGTGTGTGTGTGTTTGTGTATTTGTGTGTGTGGAAGAGTGACTTTGGGGAAATGTAAATGCCTACATGACCATCAGTTTACTGCCATGACATGCAGATCAACAATGAGCTATTCATCACTGTGATTCAGAGACATGCAATTTAGTTGATAATGAGGTCTTATCTTGTTGCTGCTAACATGTCTTTGAATTGCCAAATATCATGTCATGGGAGTAGGGCCTTTTTAGAGTGAGCCATATGACTTGCTCTGGGCATCTTAATTAATTCCCAGGTAGGTCTTTATGGCAATAATGGCTAAGACAATAGCTAAAATTCTGATTAGGCTAATTCACCCAAATCAGACAGGTTTTATCAATGGGAAAACCACATTTGACAACCTTATTTGAGTCACAGAGATTACTGAGGACACGTTAGTTTCTCAAAATCCTCTACTGCTGATAAGTGCAGAGAAGGAGAAAGTATTCAATAGAGTCAGATGGGACTTTCTTTGGGAGACCACATTAGTGGTGGGCTTCACTGTAAAGTTTGTTAACCTTGTGACTCTTTTATGTAATGTTTTTTTCAGCTAGAGTTGAAATAGAGTGAACCCTTTCTGAGGCTATACCTATAAGGTGGAAAACCAGACAGTTGTGTCATCTGCTTCCCTTCTCTATGCAATTTACCGAGAACTATTAGCAGTCAAACTAAGGCACTCAACTTTTGGAGGGTTATAGATTAAAGGGCCATAATGCATAAATTGGCCCTTTATGATAATAACTTGTTGGTCTTACTAGTAAAGTCAGAGGATGAGTTGCCATTCCTCTTCATTGAAATGGAAGTCTTCTGTTCACATTAAGGGTATAAGGTAAATATGAGTAAAATTAAAGCTATTAAAATAAACTATTTACCATCTTTGCAAAAGGTTACAGACTTTTCATTTTTGGATTATTGTGACCAAATGTATAACTAAGGGATACAACTGAGACCTACAAAGAAGAAAATGTCTTTGTATGGATATGATACAAAAGGTGCAAGCAGGTTTGTGATTTATTTTACCTTTATTCCTATATATGGTGCAAGCTATTCTACTGCCTATTCCTTTTCATGTATGGGCAAAAACAAAATCATGTGTATGAGACTTTATTTGGGTAGGGGATGAACCCAGACTGACATGGAACAAACTGCTTTTTCTCTCTCCCAAGGTGGAGTATGTCTTCCTGATCTAGATCTGTATGCAGTTACAACCAGCCATAAGCTCTTTGGTGAACTGATTACTCCAAATAAACATTCTGCTTGGACCAAGATGATGAAGAAGCAAAAGGGCTATCAGACAGGGATGTATAATAAACTGCTAGGGTCTATATTATATTATCAAAAAGACAGGTCAGCAAATGGCACTTACATCGAAAATGTTGTTCAGCGAACTGTTCATAGTGAGATTGCGGTACAGTGAAGATTGAAAAATTTGCCCTTTCCTCACTGTAGTGTGATCTTGGAGTTGGTGTATATAATTAGCGGGGGGGGGGGGATTCACTGAATGGCATTTTGATGTAGGGCCGTTTGCTGACCTATCTTTTCAGTAATATAATATAGACCCTAAACTGCTATACTGGGAAAAAGCTGATTTGAATTCACTACTGAAGTTCTTAATTTTTTGTTTAAGACTACATGGACTGGGTTTAGAGAGGCATCATCAACAGCTTGGATGAAAGGCATACTTCCTATAAATATTAAGTTAAACTGGGGAGTTTGGGTCACAGAAGTAGCTAGATTTTTAAAGTTCTGCCCTGGGTTACAACTTCAGGAATGGTTACTTTTGGGGTCACAGGAAATAACCTGGAAAGAATTTCATACTAAGTTTTCTATTTCTGAAAAAAAAGTTTCCGCTTTATCATGTCTGCTTGCTAGGCTATTCAATAAGAAACTATATAAGATTAGTAAGGAAAAAATGGCCAATAGGAATTTCCTAGCTGATCGAAACTAGGAACTGGTGTGAGATATTTAAGGGATTTACTGACAAATTTTGCAAAATACAGGTTATACCCAGAGAGACAATCTTCTTAATAAGTATAGACTGATGTAGGAGTGGGAGCTGAATTTTGAAATTAGTTGGATGGATTGGAGAAAATTAGTTGCTGTTCTGAGGTATACGTAAATTTAGTTTTTTTTTTGTTTTGTTTTTATTATGGGCAGTTTATTCCTATTCACTTTAGGAAAGTAATCAAACATAGTGTAGCAACAGAAACACTTAAATAAGAAAGATAGAAATCACATGATCGAATTTAATGGCTGATCAAAAATATTGTGCTTTTTAAGCTAGCATCAAATGCATGCACATGGAATATACAGATCCAACTACAGCTTTTCTTTTATGAAGTGGTATTGCGCTGCCTTTTTAAGGACTTATTACCAACTACAGAAGTGCAACGCTTCTCTTTAATGTTCAATCATAAATTGACTTTTCTTTCTTTCTGTGCTTCAGATTTCTGATTCAGTTTGAATGTTCATCCAAAATATCTGTAGCCATTTTTATTTTTTCCTTGCTTGCTTTTATACATGACTGGTGAAATCTGTCTACCTTTCACAACAAATTTAACTAAATACTACACTGATGTTTAATACTTAGTCATGAAAAGTAAAACACATAAAGATGGAGGTTATGAAACTGCATAGTTTACAGCTAAACAGAGTTACATAAAACCACTGTGGAGTATGAATGAAAAAGTGGTGAGAGTTCATGCGGTACTGTTACAATGAGTGTTATACGATAGAATGTGTATGTAGAAATGATGGATTTTGAGATAAAAGAAACCACTCTTATGTAAATCCCTGGGAAAAGACCCTGTTTGGCATCTTCTTCTTTAAATTGGTTTTCTAGATTATATAGTGATAACAGAGCTATTTGGGTCAGTCTAGAATATACTTATTAAGCCGATTAGTATGATGAAAAAAATTGGTCTATTAAAAAAACAATGGTAATAAATGGATCACTTCCTGCTGCCTTATAGAAGAGTGCTTATGAAATAGGTTGTAGGGCAAACAGAAGCATACAAATAAAATACTGAATATCTTGAAGAAGTTTAGGTATCCAAATCATAAATACTATCTAGAATATATTAGGGCTGAATATCAATAACTCTCCATTCAAAACAAAAAGCAGAAATGAGTGATTCAGGTTCAGAGTGGCATGATTCTGAAAAGTATTACCTAGGGAGTTATGTAGATGTGCAAAGGTTTACAAACAGATGGATATTAATTTATACAGTAACATCAAACTGAATATTATTCTGGCATTAAAACTGTGACTGCCTGGCAACAATCCACATACATATATGTATGTAAGAAGTATGCTTTTCGCCATTTGCATCTGCATATGCTCTTTTTTTTTTGCTTTTATTCAAATAGAAAAGTTATTATGGTGTGTTGCTGGAAATGTGTTACGTAAGAAGATGAATAGCTAAGGAAGTGACTAGCACATAGATAAATCTGTGCCTTTTATTTTAAAATTTAGACCCTTTCCCCTATACTCTTTCAGTGTCTTAAAATAATTTAAATGCACAGTGTAATGCTCATTTTAATTCTGTATGAATCGCTAACTGCCTGTTAGGCTCTGCTTATGTTAATAAACTAATCATTTCCTTTGCTTTTTCTTATACACTCACTGGCATTCTGCTTAATTACTGGGCAGTCTTGGAGGTATGACACTGGTCCCATGTCTGATTATTGTTTAAAATATCAAACAGAATCTAAACTATCTGCATTAAATAACAATCAAAATCACATTAACGTCTGTGGATAACATAATGCATTTTATTCTTATTCCATTTTGGTCTATTGGCTTCTAAAAAAACAGAAGATACAATATTAGTTACAATCTTCTTTTTTCCAATACTGGCATTACCCAAGATATTACACTGGGAAAAGCAGCAAGGAACCAAAGGTATAGAATTTCCTCCTGTAATTAGGTTGTACTTTTGAGGTCTTTATTTGGCCAGTTTTGTACTCTCTAGCTCCTCTGGCCAGTGCGGCTGCCATGGTATAATGCCTTCTTCAGCACAGTCTCAGCATAGCCATGCAGTCTGATAAATGTGACAGGCTCTTTTCAGGTTATTCCTCCATGAGGCTTCCATGTCTTCTCTGTCAACATTTTAAAATCCCTTCTTCAAACGCATATATGCAGACAATACTCCACTAGTGTTTACCACTTCCCCCTTATTATAACATTCTAATTGTTCTGTTTTTTGACACATTTTTAATTTATATCACTTAAGCAAGTCCTTCAAATTGCATCTGTTCTTTGAACATTATCTTTGACATACTATTTTGCCTTTTCTTGTAGCCATTATTAGTCTGTTATCCTGCAAATTCCCCATGTAACAGTCACAGTACCCCAGATACCAACTTCCTTTGCACTACATTTTCTGAAAGCTACACATTTTAAGATTCCCTCAGAACCCACCATTTCTGCAGAATGTTTCAACTTTTGCTACATAAATGAATATAATGACTTATCAGGTTTGTAACTTATCTTACTATAGTGTATCACTCACCATGATCAAAAAATCATTAGTGTGTTGGAAGGAGAAGTTTTTTGATTAAACAAAATTAAACAAAATGAGGGAAAATAATCTTTATTATACATTAACAATGTAACTTCATAATATTTTGTCTTTCTTCATTTTACATTGCCTACTAAACAAAAAGTATTTTTTGTAATTTGGCAAGGTATTTGAGTCATTTTTTAAAATGTATACTGCTTTCACATTTCACACTAATGTTTACTGTTTTCAATTCAGTTCTATTTTCTTTAAACAGAATAATATTTAATACTATCTTTGCATCATTTTTGTCAACTTACACTTTATCATAAGTTCTTGTCTTCCTCTCCTCAAATTAAACAACAGACTATGGTGCAAATCTTGTGCTTTTATTAATGGCAACATCTTCTTAGTTGTAGTCCATGCCAGGTCTACTCATATGTATGTTAAGACAACTTGAAGTAAGTTATGACCTGATTTTCTATGCCCTCACAAGATTCTTATGGATTTACATAAAATTAAATTATTTCCTTCTTTTCAAAGAAACCCTATAATCTACTGGCTAGATAAACCTTAATATTTGCTAGCTTTTTCTTTATTGCCTTATCCAAGCAATTATTCCATGTAATGTTTGAAGGGGTCTAAAAGGTAATGTGATAATTATCTTTCTTTTATGTATATGTCCACTAATGTCTCCCATTTTATTTTGTAATTAAGTCATTTTATCACTGCAAACATGAGCTTTGCTATATCACTCTTACAATTCAAAAAAGAAATCTGCATTCTCTTTCCTTCTCCATTTCAAATGCATAGTCTTATGGTAAACTTACTGTTTCTTTCTACAACGCCTGAATATTTTAGGCATTACACTTTTCTCTACCTGCATTCACTACCTGATTTTTTTTTAAAGTACATCATTTTAATGTGCTTTCAGAGTCCAAATTAATTTGTTCAAGCTACCCAGCATGCTAAAAGACCTGTCTCATTTCTTTCTTGCTTAGCATCATCCTTGGTACAAGAAATACTATTGCTAAATACTATTGCTAGCCTCTTTGCTGTATCGGCCTGGTAATCAGTCATTTATTTATTTATTGTCTCACCTTTGTTTTTTTTTCTGAGCCTCATTTTTTTTTAAGAAAAGCTGAATTAATTTCTGCCTTTTCTTAGCAGTGGTATCTAGCCCTTATTATTATTTATTTATTTTTAATGACAAAAAAGCTTGTGAAATAAGATTGCTTAGTCCATTTTTACAGAGTGACGGTGATGATCAGGAAACAAGACAGGTACTTAGTAGCTCAAGTCCCTTACACAGTGTGGAAGGCACACCATTCTGTCCCACAAACATCAATGGGTTTCAGTTGTGTGATAGCCACAGTCAGGAAATTAAGCATTTCAACATCCACCATCTTACCCAGACCAGTTTACAGGCATTGCTGTATTCTGGGCTGTGGTGTAGTTCCTGTGTTGTCCATTACCTTACTTGGATAGAAGGAAGTTTCTTTGCTCACCAGTGGGAGTGGGGTGCCTTGAGCAGCCTACCTGTCCCTGTAGGAAGTGACCTCAGCACAAGAAGCTGTAGTAATTGGTTGTTTTGGACCATTTCTAGCTCTTTTGTAGTTCACTGTTTAAAATCCGCCTCTGGGCATTTTTTTCTGGCTATACTGCTCAGACAAGCTCCTCGTGGTTTTGCAGAGTGGTCCTAGCAGCAGGGAACTCAGAAAAGTGACTACTTTCTGGATTTAAGTATCTTTGCTTTTTTTTTCACTTGGAATAGCTTCTGTAGCTTACCCTGAACTAGCTTGAACTGTTTTTTAACTGTTTGCTGCATTATTTTAAAATATGCACTTAAAGTTACATTTTAGTCGAATTTGATTGAAAGTTTGTTTGTTTGTTTGTTTAATTTAACTGTGGAGGCTGCCCACTAAAGTGTGCTAGCCTGTGTAACTAATTTATCACTGTTTCTGCATTTTCTGTGTGTTTCTACCAAAAAAAAAACAAAAAAATAATCCTTGTTTTCCGCCTTCCTCGACTAGTTTAGACCAGTTTACAGGCATTGCTGTATTCTGGGCTGTGGTGTAGTTCCTGTGTTGTCCATTACCTTACTTGGATAGAAGGAAGTTTCTTTGCTCACCAGTGGGAGTGGGGAGCCTTGAGCAGCCTACCTGTCCCTGTAGGAAGTGACCTCAGCACAAGAAGCTGTAGTAATTGGTTGTTTTGGACCATTTCTAGCTCTTTTGTAGTTCACTGTTTAAAATCCACGTTTGCACGGCTTTGCGCAGTTGTGCGCATAGCGGTTAAACAAGGTTAAACTTTTTCTGGCTCCGCCAAGTCTGCTCTTCAAATTTTCCCTTAAGGAAGCTCTACTCTTAGTATAACCAGACTACTCACTATATTATAAGCCTAGCACTTGTTCTCAATACTTCTCTACTAAGTAAGCACTCTCGTACTAAGTAAAGCACTACATCTACTTACCACCCCTGTGAATATCCACTTCCCTTAAAGGTACAGCACTCCCTTATACTGTTCTAGCATGTCGAGTGGTAGATTACTGGCGTCGTCTCCAATTCTGCTGGTCAATCTGGTATCTTGAGGCAATGCTACAATTGTCTCATGTACATAGACAACCCTCTCCTCCTCCCAACAAACACAAATACATGTGAGAGATGCAACTATATAGCCAAACTGGAGGCTGAACTCTCTCAACTCAGGGCTGGCATGTCCAGACAGGAGGAGATGGCAACCACACATACAACAATCCCAGTCCCACATAGACCTACCACAACTGCAAACCAAACACATAAAAACACAAAGACATACTCGGAGGCTCTAATAAAAAACTTACCAAAACAACAGAGGCTCCCAAAGCAGACATCCAAAAATCCACCACCTCAAAACAAAACACATGCAGCACATACTTCAATAAATCAGTGTGTTAACCAATCACAGCCCTTAAGGCCAAACACCTTGCCTGATACACTAGTAATAGGTGACTCTATAGTCAGACACACTGATGTCCCGCTGACCAGGCTGAACAAGGAGAAGGTGACTGTGAGCTGTCTATCGGGAGCTAGGATCCGCCACATAACACACGCACTCAAGTCACTCCAAAGCAAGTACAAATATGACTCCGTCATTGTCCATGCTGGTGTGAATGACCTGAGACGTACCTCCCTGGACTACATGAAAAGAGACATAGAGGAGCTCTCCGATTATGTTGCCCAGGCTGGTATGACCCTGACCCTGAGCAGCATCTTGCCCTCACCAAGAATGATACCACAATACAAAGACAAGATGATCAGCTTTAACAATTGGCTCAAGTACTGGTGTCATTCTAAGGGGATCCAATGTCTATCTGCCTGCGATGACATGTTGGACAAGCCATGCTGCTTCGCAAGGGATGGCTTACACCTGTCACCACTGGGCTTCCGGATATTGGCTAAGGCTCTTGCCACCCCATAGTGCCTTTTTTAGGCAAGGCTCAAAAGACAAACCCACCTCCTTAGAAAACAAAAATGGAAAAAAACTAAGGGTAATGCTGCTCAATGCCAGAAGTCTAAATCTCAAGATGCAAGCACTTGATGCACTCCTCAGCATGGAGAACATCGACGTCTGTGCAGTAACTGAAACCTGGTTCAAGGCTCCTGAGAGCACCCCAGCGCTACCAGGCTATACCTCGTATCATGCTTTTTGGCCCCAAAACCTGGGCCGAACCACAAAGGGAGGGGGAGTGTCCATATTCATCAAGGACACCCACACCTCCAGGTTAGTAGCAACACATGTTGCATCAGAGACCATACAGGTGCAACTAACCATAGGCAAAACTGCTATACAACTGGTAGCATGTTACAGACCACCCTCCCAATCTCAAGAACCCCACTCAGCCTTCCTGAAGACATTGGAGGATATGAATGTATCACAAAATAACATCATACTGGGAGACTTCAACTACCCAAACATAGATTGGGTACATTATTCTAGCCCTAATACCCTAGCCCAAAGGTTCCTGGAATTCATAAATTCAAATGCACTGGAACAACTAGTCACCTCTCCCACTAGGGGAGATAATATACTAGACCTGATCATCACAAACATGGGGACAAAATGCTCCACACCGGAAGTATACCCCTCACTAGTGAGATCTGACCACAAACTAATCACCCTGGATATACATATCCCACCACCACCCCCAGCACAAAAGACTTCACTCTTCTTAAGACTGAGATGGTATCCTTTAAGCCCACTGTGCCAGTGGATACCACATCCACAATGCCGAATCCTTCACAAATGCTTTCTATGGACATCTCCAAGAATGCATGGATCATGCAATCCCAAACAAAGCCAAGTCCCTCTCCACCAAAGGTAAGCGTCCTGTCTGGTGGACCTCAGCCATAAACAAATTGTATAACAAAAGAAGGAAGCTACTGCACGTCAGAGCAAAATCCCATGAAGGGAAGACATCTCTGATCAACATTAGCAGAAAACTACGTTCTCTCATAAAATCATCCAAGGCCAACTTTGATAGAAAAATCGCTAAGGACACTAAAGATAACCACAAAGCCTTCTTCAGCTATGTTAGAAACCTGGGCGGAAACCCTCAGATATGCTCAGAGTTAGTTCAAAACAACAAAAAATACACTGAGCCCACAGATATTGCCAACATTCTGGCTGACAGGTTCAGTGCAAATTTCTCCCCTCCTTCACCCCCAAAAGAAGAAATACTTATCCCAGCTGAATGTAATCTCCCTGTCATCTCAGATGTCCAAGTGAGAACCGCCCTAAACAAAGCAAAAAACACAGCATCAATGGGACCTGACGGTATCCCGGGTTGCGTGTTACATGAACTCCAAGAGGAGCTAAACCCACACATAAAAATGCTATTTAACCTTAGCCTTACTTCGGGATATGTACCTGAACACTGGCGTACAGCAACAGTGGTCCCACTCCACAAGGGGGGTGCCTCTACAGACCCTGGAAACTACTGCCCCATAAGCTTAACCAGCCTGGTCTGCAAAGCTATGGAAAGAATCATTATGGAACTCATAAACAGAGACATAGGGGACCTACAGACACTTGACCCCACCCAGTTTGGCTTTGTAAAGGGCAGATCCTGCCTTTTAAACCTGGTTGACTTTTTCAAAACAGTCACTAGAGCCATTGATGAGGGCAAAGCAGTCCATACAGCATACCTGGACTTGGCTAAGGCCTTCGACACAATACCCCACTCAGGCATCATAGATAAGCTCAACAGCTTAAAAGTAAACCCTTATGTCACTAGATGGGTTGCAAACTGGCTAAAGGACAGAACCCATAAAGTTAAAATCGCTGGAGCAATGTCAGACTCAAAGCCAGTCACAAGTGGTGTCCCACAGGGATCTGTCCTGGGACCCCTCTTGTTTGGCATTTATTTCTCAGATGTTAAAGCAAACATGGGAGGGCTGTGGCTGACAAAGTTCGCAGATGACTGCAAACTAGGCGCCATAGTCGATACACCAGCAGACACACACACATCCTACAAAAAGGCCTCACAGAAACGGACAACTGGTGCCAGAGTCACGGCCTTAAACTAAATGCCAAAAAATGTATAGTCATCCCCTTTGGGAAAAACAAAGTACCCACAAATTATCACAGAGACAGAAACCCACGGAGTATGGAAAAAGTAATCAGAGACCTAGGGACCCAAGTCGACAGTGACCTCTCATTTGACACCCACGTTGCCAAAGTGGTTAGAAAAACATTCTACCTTGCACACCTCATCATGAAGGGATTCACATCCAGATCCAAGGATGTCATTGTACCCCTATATTCCTCCCTCATCAGACCCATGATTGAGTACAATGCCCCATTTGGTATGTACCTCACCCGGCATTTGCAACAGCTGGAGAGACCACAAAAGTACCTCACCAAGAGGATCAAGGGTCTCCAACATATGTCTTATTCTGCCAGACTAAAGAAACTTCAGCTCTATTCAGTAGCATACCGCCTGCTCAGAGGTGATCTCTGCCTGACGTACAAGGCCATGTCCAATCAGGATCTGATGGACATGCTCCACCTCACAAAATCCAAATCCATCAGGACCACGAGAGCTAAAGACTTAAACCTCGGCACAAGTATGAATAGGACATGCTGGAGGGATAGATTCATAACCCAGAGGCTTCCCATGCTTTGGAACAAGATCCCAGTTCGTATTAGGCAGACCCCCTCACTGACTCTTCAAGAGAAATCTTGATGAGTGGATGGGAGATCGTAAGTTTACCCCAGGGGTCACATCTGTGTCACTGCTAGACAGGGGCACAGTAAACTAATTCTAATATATAAGGGGACCTTCATTGTGTCACTACTAGACAGAGGCACAGTATTCTAAATTTATTCTGTACATTGTTTGTACCATTTCATGGGGTGGCAAAAGCCACATCACTATGGCTAGGCTTACAAATGCCCCAGGACAGATAGCCTAGTACTATACTATGAAACTATGAAACAAATGTTACTTTTTATTTTGTTAGAGCCCCACAGAACTGCTACAGTCTACAGCTTTACAATAATATAGTAGAAGTGAGAGACATTTAGATACATTACTATTTGCCAGTAACAAGGGTTGCCTATAACCAACATCAAAATACTTTTTCGTTCAGGATAGGTTTACTTGTTCAAGATTTGACTCTGCTTTTTCAAATTTGCAGTAAAAAAAAGATAAAGAAGACAGTAAATAAAATAAGGGTATAGATGCAGGGGGTCTATATTATGACACTGAATGCACAGGAGTCCGAACGTCGTAATATCAAACCCAAATAGCGAAGCCGCGGAACACCAATTTTTTCCCAGGGTAAGAAATTGGTGGGCTGTTTTCACAGCTTTACTATTTCCTCCACTGTGGTTTGACTTTGGAGTTGGTATATTTAAGTAGGGGGTGTGTGGTGGGCACAGCCCCCTCACATTGGGGGATGTGGGGGACGAAGCTCCCCACATTAGTACAAGTTTAAAGTGTATGTGTTTTTTTTTTGTTTTTGTACCAGAACAGCGATTTTTTTCCCTGGAAAAAAAAATTGCTGTTCTGTGTTGTCATACTTGTTGCATTTCAAACTTCCTTGTTTGATATAACCTCGTTCGGACTCTTGTTGTGCGTTCGACGACATGATATATGCTCGATGCAGGGAGCCTGATTTGCTCCAAATTTCAATAAGTAATCCATTCAGAAATCAGATCTATGCAATTGTAAGGGTGGGGTGAGTGTGTTAGTTTCTGTGTATTCTGGGATGAGGAGAGTATATTGTGATACAAAGTATGGTTGAACTGTTTAGAATATTACAGTTGTTTATGATAGATATGAATAATCATTGGTTTAACCATAATTGGTATGATTTGTTCATGAGGATAAACACATAACTACCAAACCAGAAGAGTCAGTTATGGGTAAACTAAGCATTTCCCATACCAAGATGTGGACTGTTGCTATTATGCAATGCCATTATTTTAAAATTTAATTAAACATATTTTGAAATAATGGCATTGTGCTTGTAGCTTATTTTTGTTCTGCATCTTCCCTGTTTTTTGAATGTCTATTGGGGTTTGCAGCTTACTAATATAATGGGCATATACAGGTCATGTGCATTTGATTCTGACATGGTACATTAGAGTAACATTAGACCACTTCTAGCTGTCAAGCCCCTCACAGTTTTCAATGGCAACAGGAACACTTATGTGCCTTTGCTGTTTAAGTTAGGATGCTTATTCCTGATGATTTGTTGGTCAGTTACAATACCATTTTGTTAACATGTTTGAATAGTATTTTGCTTTCTGATGTTTCTGAAGTTTATTTTACTGTGCTGACCTGTAGCTAAGGCAGGAGGAAGGGAATATGATGAGTATGCTGATTGTACCAAATAGCATTCATTAGTTTACAGTCACTGTTGCTTTTTTGGCAGGGGCTTAACTTTAAGTCGAGAGGGCACCATTTGGGGGAACAGCCAAGAGACAGCTACTTAGGGCAAGTTGCTTGAATACAGCTTGGATATAAAATGTATAACTCAGATGGACCAAATGGTAAATGAATTTAAAGACAGAGGCTATGATGCAGCTACACATGAGAGTCTAGAAACTGATGTGGTTAATGATAGGCAGGGTACTGCAGGACCATATTTTAGAAGGAAAGAGGCCCCACCTAGGGATTATGTAAGGGAACAAGGTCCCTTATGCTACATAACTAGGTTTAATAGAAGGACTAATGATACTGAAAATATTATATCTATGCATTGGACATTACTAGTCTCTATGCCAGAGCTGAAACAACTGGTGGGGGAGAGACCCTACTTTGCCTACGGGAACTGTGCAAACTTAAAAAAATGCCTTTGTTATAAGGATATGAAACAAGAAAATGTTAAACTAACACATAAAGAAGACACTTTTCCTTGTTACAACTGCTTCTGTTATAAAAACATCATCAATACTGTTGAGTTTATACATCCATTAACAAATGTAAAATATACATTTAAATGTTATGCTACCTACTTAGCTGGAAGTTGTCACTATTGGCCATTACTATGTGTTCCAAGCACATTAAGGCCCATGTGTTTTCACATTACTACTGTAGCGTTGTTCCCCACTCCGGCAATAGAAGGTTGACAGCCATAAGCGGCAATATGTGTATGTGTGAGGTGAGGTTGTCGTGTGTTCCGCTGTGTGTGTGTAATGTATTGTGCCACTGTAAACTGTGTATGAAGGTGACATGTCGCAGTACCGGAGGTAAATAATAGTGGGCGAGGCATACAGTACAGGAACCATAGGCGTGCATGTACAGCAGTACCCACAAAGTAGTAACCGACACATCTCCCCTCAGTGGCGTATGCACGTGGCATGACGATAAAATGATGCAAAAGCGCAAATGTCCCAAACTGTACCACAGGGCCATAGCAAACAAGAGGAGATGCAAAGGACCGTGATAGTACAAAACCACAATCCGTAGGTATGGCGGCCATAATCGCATTGCACTCCATTAACGGTCCGTCGGCTAGCGTTATACAGCATCAGCGGGCATAAAATGGGCGAAAATCATTGAATGTGCCATCCCGGCACCGGGATCACCGTGAACAGTCAATGCAGTCCGGTAAATACCGCTGGTGTGTTCCAATGACCGCGATCGTGGCGTAGCTTTCATGGCACATTTAATAGGAGAGCTACCGGTAGCATTGCCAGTCCGCCCCAAGTATAGGACCACAATCACCGTAACTATCAGCCACAAAATGCCAATGGATGGTAGAGCGCGGATCCGAACATCCGCAGATATATAACCATGTGAAGGAGGGAATGCGTGGGCAGGAAGCACACATGGCGAATGGTTGACAGCGACAGCGAGACGACATCAACAAAAGAAATATTCCGGGAACAACACACAGGAAACCCGCAGCTCCCAAAGCACCGGATGGAGCAATACCACACAAGCATATCTGGTATGTATAAATGCAAGACCTGGCTCACACACACCGTCCCGTCCAACCACATCCGCAGATATACCCCATTGCACATATCAAAGGGATAAATAGAAGCAAACAGTAGCAAAACATTATTGCCAGGCAGTGAAATGACAGCGGCATACCCACAACAAGCTCCTGGTGAAACACTAGCAGCTGACTCATGCATCCGCTGCATTACGCTTCTATGTACAGGAAAAATAACAGCCAGGGTAAATACATTTGAATGCACAACGCCATATGCGACAAGAGCGCCCCGCCAGGGACACGGGGACCCATTACGTGGGAACACAATACCATACCCAAATAATAATAACAATCCACGGGCTAACACCACAGCCGAAATGTAGCCTTGACAACACACATAGCTGGATGCAGTCACACAAACATGATATTACAATACATACCCATCCTCAATGGCGTAGCGTAGGCCAAATAACCAACTGGCCACATCGAGGAAAGAACCATGTATCTGAAGTGCCCACGTAGCGAATCTAACGAAAAGGAGGGGATCACCGCTGATATCGCGCATGGTAAGTACACAATCGAGGAATTGAGCTATTGGCCTGATTAACCCAGCATGCATCAGGAAGTGCTTAATGCACGTAATATAAGGAAGACCTCCTGGATATTCAAACCGTATGTTCATACCGAACTAATCCAAACAGAGAAAGAGAAACAAGAGAAACAAGGGGAATAGAGACCCGAACTCCGAACAAAGGTCGGAAAGGTATGTCGAACCCACGACATTACGTACTGGTGTGTGTAAACGCCCGCGATCGCGATAATGCATGACCTAATCTGTACAGTATGTGAACGGGTGTTATTGTAGGTAAAGATACCTGGTCCATCAGGCAGAGAGAGGCTAAGGTTGGATATGTAATGCTAAAAACGCCGCCCAGCATACCAACAACTGTGGGACAACGTGGTGCAACAGCAGTGGGACTAACATGTAAACACCCGCGATAACCCTAGGGGCCGGCTTTGCCACCCTTTCAAAAGGCCAAAGTGTGGAAATGCGTCGGGACACACTTCAGATGTTACAGGTGGACACATACCCATGGTCAGTACAAAGGTTAGAACCTCTACTCTTCTCGTAAGCATAATGAAATGTGTAGTCTTGTAGCTTAGGTCAGTTGCTTATTGTTTGTGTCTTGGTAACAGTTAGGAAATGTACATACACTAAAACAAGTATGTTATGCAACCCTACATAAGAATGGGATATAGTGATGTCCCACAATCTCAGGACATTTGCCATTTGTGATACAGTTGTCAGGACAATAACTGCCTAAGGAGGGACTGTCCCTTGCAAAGAAGGCACAGGTGGTAACCCCTACCCCAGCTCTGGGCATACAGGGGTTGCAAACACAAGAACACGCTTACCACCCACGCCCGATGTTGGCAGTGGATATCCAACACACTGAAGTGCCACAGTAGGGGATAGGACATTCATGTATAGTGCGTCACAGCTTTTTACATGTGCATGGGCATATACCGTCGATGTCATATCGGAATGTGCAACGACGTGGCACCTATCCCACGCAGTAGGGCGACTCATGTCAATTATGTGTAATGCAAAGCTGGTATTGATGGATATGTTCACAAATCATAGACAGTATCACCAGGCATAGCATGCATGATGGAGCGATGGGCTAATGTTATATACATACACAAGATATATGTAATGGCCCTGCAACATATGGGACAAATGTAGTAGCAGAAGAGGTGTTCCAAAATGGAGGTAACCTGGCAAAGTGACCATGTCCAAACCGCTCCATAGCAGGTGCAATGTGTGCCACAATGATGTCCAGCAGGGCCGTGTGTAAACACATGTGCAATGTACACAGTACTGACACCCCCATGGTAGTGTCCACTGAACGGCAAGAACTGGATGTCAACCGTCAGCGTCTATACTGTCGTCCGCTGTGGTGGTACCATTGGGTGTGTGTCACCCACCAGCAAGGCAGCTATCATTAACGACTCAGTGACACAGTGCGTGCCCCTGTGGGATGTGCACAGGACCTATGGTCCCACAGCATGGTGTGTGTCCAGTCTGGTGGATGTCACACAGACAGCCGAGGCTGGAGCAATGTGGCATGTGTGCACACATACGCAGGACCGCTACTCCCCCCCCTGCCCACAGCAAACGACTATGTAGGAGTACTACATGCATCAGTACTGTGGAGAACATATTCCCATGGCAGAGTACACATTACACCCCTGTGTAACGCGGGTAATGCAGGTGAGCACAGATGTGTTACATGACTGTCATTCTGCATTATGTCAAACTGTCTGAGGCTGGGTAGACAGCACAGCAGCCGACTATACTGGAGACATGTAACGCCAGTATCCATTGTGTAAGGATTACACCACACATGTGCTTCATTGTAACACTGCCTCGCGTGTACATGTGTGTGGCACAGGTACAAGAGGGCAACCCAAGGTAATCGTAGCTAGACATCACGGTCCAGAAATGTGTAGTCCTGTACATGTGTACCTTGCAATGCTATGGTGTAATATGGCAAACCACAGCACCATGTGGGCCATGTGTGTGTACACCAACCATGTACAACGTGATATGCCCGCAACTATAACGGACAGTATCCATGTGATACACACACCGCATGACTGCTCCAGTATGCAAATGTGATGTGTATACGCAGTATGTGTGATGTAACTGGATGCAATGATATCTACATGATATATCTGCCACACACTGACACCTGTGGCTGGGTGTCAGCAACATACGAGCAGGATGACCTAGAATGCTGCCAGGTATGTAGAAGTGGCGTTATGTATGCATGTACAGTACTGTGTGACAGCAGGTAGTGCACGTGATGCAAATATTGAGCATGAGGGGCCACATGTCACAGAGGAATGTGCAATGCCACACGTCCCTGAAATAAACGGAGTCAGCATGATATGCCCGGGTAACCACTGTGTGAACTGTACAGAAGGCAATAATGGCGTAACATACGCCGTAAAACATACCGATTATGATGCGTGATACAGGATGTGTACACTGTCAATAGCATAAAAGTGGAATGGTGCTGAAGGGCAAAGAGCGGATCATGTCTGGATGTACGATACCCTCTGGCAGCACCCCAACCACCCATGCAATAATAAGGACAGGTGGCCAGCATGGGATGTGGTGGTGGCTGTGGTGCACAGAAGCCCAACAAGGGTGCTGCAGGAAAGGCATGCAGGTAGTCATTGAGTGTGTGAAGGGCATGCATGTCAAGAATGTGGCCCCTGTGCCATACTGAATGGCCCAGTCATGGAATTGTAGAGATGCAGCCCCATATACAGCAATGCAGTACCATCCATGTGTAGTGTGATAGATGTGAGTAAGATGTGTGTGGTGGTCAGGGTGCACAACGTATTATTTGAATGGGCTAGCAGTCACTGACGGTGCTGCTGCAGAGACATGTAACAGCCAGGTTAAGGGATACAACAACCACGGGCGGGTTGAGAGGTGATTATTGGGACTGTGTTCCCCAGACGCACTTAACATGTGCATGACAGTACTATGTATGCGTGTCCACAGGGTTAATACAATGTCCAGCCAAGGAGTTGGAACCCCTGTAGTGAGTGGAGTGTGTAGCTGTTGGTAGGTAACCCCATTGGCAGGCAGGATGCCAGCAACATCTGTGTCAGTCAATGCCTGCACTGACTGTGGTATGCTGCAATTGAATGTGGATGTAGTCAAACAGCAGAGACATACCACCACACTGCGTGAGGGGCCCACACACTGCAACAATCTGGCAGTCATGTGTAGGTAGCTAGCTGTGGAGTATGTCATGCACACCAGCAGGACACACCATGACTGTCAAGTGACACACAACACACAGAGTGAACAAAACTACCGCGGCAACAGCCCTGCACATGTGCTGCCCATACAGCACGTGGTGCATGGAGTTTCAGGAATACCACTGTGGCATCACGTGAAAGTGCCAGCAACCACCATGTCTCAGTGTGGAATAGCATATGGTCCCTACCGGTGTAATAAATGTAGCTTAAGAAGTGCACTGTGATCACTTGTTGGCATAGGGCAATATAGACTGTCCATCGGATGAAGTGCCATGCCCCAACCACCCCTGTCAGTGGATGTCAGTAGCCACCAGCTGTAGTGTGTATGTACCCATGCATGCTGCTAAGTGGTTGTGTGCTTAGGGTGTGGCTAGCTTAGGGATGGCAGTAAGCATGGGATGTTCAGCAAACAGAGGGGAGGTGTGTAGCCTTAGCATACAGCACACATTGGAGGTTTGGTGCATGCTGAGGGTACTGCAGGTGGCGGCATGGTACATGTAATGGTGTAATGTGTCAACCAGCTATGCATTACTGCATGGCCGCTACGTAATGGGTGCCGCGGGAGTCTCATACTTTGTGGAAGGTCCTGTTGCCACGCCAATACATAGCAGTAGCAACTGTCCCAGGTGCAATGTACAGCATGCCAACCCGACTGGCATGTAACTCTGTGGTGTACAGTGTCTGCACTGTAGGCGTGTCACAATGTGTGTACTGGGCACAAACATGGGTATCTGGAACATGGACTACCTATGATGCAAATGTGTCGTATGGGAAAATACAGTATGTGTGGAAATCACGGTGTGGTTTGGGGAACCACCCAATCTGTGTGTGTTGCAGTCCAGGTATGTGGACTGGGAGGTATGATCTGCAATGTAATAATCTGGACTGGCAGGTGTGCGTGTGGGGCATGGAGGCATGTCCCAGGCAACCGTGAGATAAATGACATGTGTGCTGTACTGTGTGTGCAGTGCTACTCGTACAACACAGTGGAGGGTGTAAGCATTGTCACACATCACTGCATGCTGTGCCCACCTGTGACAGCCCTGCCAGAGGCAGACATGTGATTTACACCGCTGCACAGGCAGCATAGCATGAGAGGAAGATGTACAAGTGGGCTGCACCCTTAGCCAGATGTCCACATCACCGTCATGTGTGTGCCACGGTAGTGTGGTTCAATCATCACCATCAGACTGGACAAAACAGCACATGCCTGCATAACAACAGTGCATGACCATAGTCAACAGTCCCAGTGACAGAGTAGGCCAATGTAGACTATCCCCTGCATGCAGACCAGTGGCTACTGGACACCTGGCTAGACACACACCTGGGCCGGTTAATTCACCCATTGAGCCATCACATGTCCACGCCCCATGTGGGCCGGCATACAATGTCATCACAGGGTGATCACAATAGCAGGTGGCAAGAGCGAAGACACCGATTGTACCAGGTGATGTGTCATGTCTGCATATGTTGAGTAGCACAGCCGTTCACATGTCTGCAAACATACTGGTGCTGATGTATGCACCGTTACATATGATGAATGGAGAACTGGTAACTGTCACCCACTAAGCAGGGCCAGCTAAGCACAGGTTATTGGTGTGACTGGTGTAAACCCATGTTTGCACAGGGGAGACACACTGCTGTTGTAGGCAGCCATAACTGTGATGGCCACCATGCGATATAATGCAGTGGTCATACAAACATACTGTACACAGTGTTCAGGCAGGAATGCTCAATTCGTCGTGGGCGATGTTGCTGCTATGTGGAAGATGTGGGTGTTTGTTGTGAAATGTCACACATCCAGAAGACAATTCATCTGGTGCAGCTTCATCGTTGTCAACACCCGGTACACGCACATCCACAGCAGTCAGAACCCAGTCCCCGGATGCAATCGTGTGTCAGTCACCCTTGCACGTCGCGGTGACATATGTGTGACACATGGCGGAACACCTCCCACCGTCATCTAAGCTGGGTCTACATGATGGCTGGAATGTGCTGTAGAAATGTACAATGCTGGTAGCCCAATGAAGTACCTGGAATCCAGATTACAGTACACTATGTCAGCCATGTAAACCATGCAACAATGTCAAATGACTGCCAAACAGACATGAACAATGCATTGACACATGGAACATGTGCTCATGACAACCCCCAATGAGGTATGTTGCACATATAGATGTACAATTGTCATCTATGGCCATAGCATGGATGCACAGACACATACTCCACAGCTAGTACCATGCAGATGTCGGTAGGGGCATTTAGCTTGTGTATATGTCACAGTAGATGTACACAGACATGTCCTGCATAGCCGTCATGTAGGGTAGCTGTGGTATGTCACTACTGGACATGCCCATACAGAGTACCATGTCCCGCAGGAGATGTGTTAGGTGTGTACCACATGTGACATGCTGACAACAATCTGCGATGTGTATGGCTGACGGTGTACCTGTGTGACAATGTCTGTGATGGGAGCAAAGGCACATAGTATCGTATTGTATGCACACAAGCCCCACATAGCTGCATAGCCTGAACATACAGTACAAGGAGTGTGTGGGATGATAGCAACCCACAGGTGGAGATGGGTATGGACGGCGGTTCCCACAACCACATGTGTGTGTGCGGTGTTCACGTCCACGGCACATTACGAGCATCTGAGAGGCTAGTGTCACACACTTGTACCGGGTCGCATGTACATATGTTCCGTAACATCCTGTATGTCCCACCACTGGCCTGTGGACCGATGGACAACAAGCAAATGTGCAGGTATGAGATGTGCACAGCACATCACAGATGCCTACCGTAGAACAGGCCTACCATGTAGACATGTGCACAGTAGGTCTGCGCCACCTGCAGTCAAACACATTAGGTGCCAAACAACACCAATAGTCCGCCAATGACACAGATGGGCGTGCATGCCTCTGTGTATGTATGTCTGTGAATGGCTCCGGCATAGCAATATAGCCGTGTCACCATTGTGAACAACAATATGAATGGGTCGTATGTGTGAGGCGTGCATCATATGTGTATGGTCAGATGGTCGATACCATCAGTGGGCCTGCTATGTGAACATCCATGTCCCCATACACGGATACCTCTGCTGAGGCCAACACCACATTCACACAGGGAGGGATGGCGGTGTGTAGTGCAGCAGCAGACATGTGGGTGGCAGCGGGCAATGTATGTACACATATGTGTTACCCACATCAGTTCAGGCAGATATCCATGTGCATGGGATAGCGGTGTGTGTACACATACAGCATTGTGTCGATCAACATCCCAGCACATAGCACCTGCCAGGGCTACAGTGTATGCATGGATGTGTGATACCTGCATGCACCACACACACCCTCAACAAGCAGCGTACAGCATACCTCGCTGGAGGACAGTGTCCACACCATGGTGATAAACATGTGGAATGTCCATTTTCACACAGCTATGACAAAAGCAATGGACAGCCACCCTGCCAATACCGTCAGCCCCTGGGTGGGTCACACCCATTGCCATGTATGTGGCATACCCTGCCATATCATGCAGAGATGACCAGCAAGGCTGCATGAGCTATCACGGTCCCACATGGTGCAATGGACAAAAGGCACTCTCACTATCAACCATACACAGTAGTAATGTGGTGGCGATGCACCCCTGTCATGTTACAGGTGCTGTGTGATGCTCTGCACAATGTGTGCGTGTACACGCTATGCATGACCTTTCCTGCCAATGTGTCATGGTTACACATTGCTCCATGTGTATCACATCACGTAACACAGGTGAGCTGGGGCAAGTTGTCCAGCACCGGTACAGTGCTGTGTGGAAGTACATGGCACAACACATGCATGTGCAGGTGTCCATGTGTATGTGTACAGTGCCGCTGCTGGCGTTCACAATGGACACAGGCGTGATGTGTACTGTCATATACACAGTGTACAGGTGTACAGTAGCACAGGCGTCACATGGGGACATATGCCAACTGATATGGACATAGGTGCAGCCAGGTACACATGTCCATGGCAGGCTAACATCTACATGGTGCGTGCACAGTGTGATGGGGTGGCACACAGATATGATGTGACACCCAGTGCTCAATGGTGTGAAGCCACAACATCGGCTGTGTCACCGCCACGATGCCCTTCACAGATCACTGTGCAGATGTCGTACATGTCATAGCAATGCATTTCCAACAGTATGCCAGCACAGCAGTGTGAATGTGACCTGCCACCATCATTATGTCTTCCAGATAATGCCACGTTCCGGCTTCCACCATTTAGCCGACAGGAGGAGGAGGTCATCATACCATACCTCCAGAGCAACTACAACGCCCTGTTCAGCCATGTGCCACAGCAGGCACAAGAACGGCAGGAGATGTGGGAGGAGTTGTGCAGGAGGGTGAACAGCGATGGGAAACAACCGCACCTACCATCAGATCCGCAGGCACTCCCCACACCAGATCCGGCATGCAAGACAGCGTGCGCTGCAATCGCCAGGCAACAACGTGGGACAGGTGGTGGGCCACCAACACAGCCCCACTCACAGCTACAGAGGAGCTCCTGGCTAGTCTGGGGACACCCGCGGAACAACACGCAGAAACACCTCGTCCATCGTGGAGGTGGGTGTCACCCGAGCTATGATCCTGGAGCTGCCTGGTAAGTCAGTGTTGCATGTTTGTATGATAGGCGACGTGGGTGTGGGTGTCATAGTACAACACATGATATAGCAATACATGCCAGGTATATGGCCACAAGATGCAAACCATTGTATGCTATGTTGTGTTAGAGACATGTGCATAGCACATGCAACCACACACATGCATGATGTGTCATGCACAGTGCTGACCGTGGAGATAGTAATGGCTAATGTGTATACCTTTGTGTAATGCCTTTACAGGTACGTCTGGCGTGTCGCAAGGCCAAGGGTCTGTTGCAGGTAAGTCTGTTGCCAGTCAAACGCATGTTCTGCTGTATTGATATTCCCCATGTGTCTAGGCATGACATGCTCACCTGTGTGTGCCCCCGTCCACGGTATACAGCTCGCACCACCGACATACACACCACCCATGTACAGTAGATACACCCGTTACCGTACAGTGGTATGACACCACACAACCAATTGGTGTGTTACGTGCATTCAGCTATGCATACAATAGTGTAGGTGTTACACAATGGCTGCATGTGTAGTATGCATTGGTATGCCAGTGCAGTATGGACACAGTACCACAGAGTGAGCTGTGATCTGGCCAGAGCACAGGTGTTACCAATGTGACCCATGCCCCTGCATCGGTGCACCGTTGTGACATGGCGCATGGCATGTCCCATGCACATGGATGTCTGGCTGCAGCATTGTCACACCATGATATGACCTATGCACAACATAGCAGACATACACACTGTCAGCATATCCGTAGAGAATGTGACCGCGTCACACTAGTATGGGTGTATGTCACATGGGCCACCACAGGGCCGTGTGCACAATGTCTACCACACACAATTGTCAATGAGTCAGACAGACAAGGCCATGGTTGATACCTACAGGCATGTTGCCACACAGCACATCCACAGTGGGTACTCACCATTGCACCCTGTACACACATAGTGGGTTCATCAATGTAGTGGACCCCCTGGACATCTGATGTAGTACACCAGTGACATGACATTCCTCTCCACAGCTACTACAGGTGCCTCCAATGTTCACCATATATGTGCTGCTGAGCAGCTGAACTGGCTTACAGACATGGCAATGTAATGCGTCCAGGTCACGCATCGCACAGACACATAGCTGTGTCCTGCTACTGTGCAGTGGCACAGAGCCCGCACCACACACCGTACAGCTATGCACACAGCTCACAGCCACCATACCTACACAGACATCACTGTTACACATACATTGTATCTGTACACTGTACACATAACACTGCACCATGACAGCCATCATGATGTGGTGCATGCGGTGGGACACCATCTTCACGTCCACATGATACCGCACATGTTTTGCGCTGTACATTACATACTGTTGCCAGCCATGTGTACTCCCAACTTGCCCATGGCCACACGGTGTATCACGCTGATGCATGCAAACTACCATGAATGTGTGTACTGCATGCCTACTAAATGACACCTGCCTGTTGTACTGTCCCCACCAGGGCAGTGTACATACTGCCACTAAGAATGTCTGGTCTGCATTCACTGGTCTGTGTTGTGTGAATGCTGCATGCCACCTGCATAATCACATGCATGCTGTGTGTGTGTCTGTGTGTGTGTCTGTGTGTCTGTGTGTGTGTTTGTGTGTGTGTGTGTGTGTGTGTGTGTGTGTGTGTGTGTGTGTGTGTGTGTGTGTGTGTGTGTGTGTGTGTCTGTAACCGATGGTATGTCTTTGTATTGACAGGTGCTGTTGGTGCGTTACCCTCCTGCGGTCAATCTGATGCTAGTGTCCCCACAGATACTAGTGGTGATGAGCATGTGCATGAGGCACAGGCAGGGTCATCACAGGCAGAGACTGTGCCACTGGACAACATCACACATACGTCCCTTTCATCCCTGCACACAGTTCAGATGCCAACACATACCCCAACACCATTGCCCATAGATGATGGTCAGTCAGCGTCTGTTGTCCCCGAGCAGGAATGTGTGGTGGCTGCAGAAGGTGTGGGGACACACGATGTTGCCAGTGTAAGGACTGGTGCAGTGCCACGCAGGCATGTGGCAGGTGCTGCCCGTAGGGGGAGCACCGCTAGACATACACCTGCCGTCCAGGGTGCAGCAGCTGGTATAACCAGACGCATGTTCCAGACTGTAATGGCGGCGCAGGCACGCGTGCCGAGCGGCAGAACCAGGAGGCAGAGGCTGCAGAGGTCTGCAATCCATTACCCTAAAAGACAGCAGCCTGGCATTGGCGGATGCACCACAGCAACTTGCCGATGTTCTGGATAGGAGATAAGGCGATGGCTGGTCTCATCGACCGAGGCTTGGCCATCCTTGGCGTCGCTCCGTGCAGGAACACCAGGTAGGGGTGAGGCATAGGGCGTGGCGTGTGCCAGCAACACCACCTGCTGCAGGTCAGCGTGTGCGTGCCACCTCCATGCCCACACAGACAGTGATGGTAGCAGTAGCACTGCAGCTGCTACCACACCATCCACACCTGGACAGAGCAGGCCCGTGGGCGTGGCCCTGGGCCCGTCGTGGGCGCGTTTCCAGCGGACATGTGACATCGGAGAGTGGACAGTCTGTACCTCCACCCGGTCGTGCCGATGCGACCCCAGGCAGGCGTGGTCGCCGCCACCGGCAGACACAGTGAGCCATAACACCTGCACTGTACAGTCAGGGGCTGCCAAGCATACCCGTGTAGGCATCACAGATGACTGAACTGTGTACACACACACCCACACACAGCAGACACAACTGTAGGGCTCCACCACACTCACATGCAATCTACATAGTCATGCCCACTCAATGCACTGGCCCTTACACACACACATGATGTCATCCATTGGTACAGCCCATGCCTGTGGCACTATATCACCCTGTGCAAATGATTAAGTCTCTGCCGATAACTGTGAGCCACACCATCAATGCACGGTTAAGCTGACATATTATGATGCACAGGGTGGACCGCGATAGTGAGAGGTGTATGTGATACCTGTGTCCGCATAGTGCGTGCTGTGTATGTTGTGGTGTGTGTGTATGGCTGGTGACAGGTGTGTATGTGATGTGTGTTCTGCACGGACATCATGCAGCAGACATACCATGCAGGACAGGTGCAGCATTCATTGATATGTGTACACAGTATGTGTGGCGGTTACATGTGTAGCACCATGTCGGTGCAGTTAACCCGTATGATACTGATGGTGTACTTGCGTGCCTACTGAGAGCACTGTAATTAGTTCCCCACGTTTAGTGGTGGTGTACCCACAGGCATGTCTGGCAAAATCAGCATAGCACAGTTACCCACATCTGGCATGGACCCTACATAGGTACATAGGCACATGAGCGTGACAGGATATGTGCCCTACGACATGTGTGGACCTAGCATGACTGTGTGTGGCATCTAACACCGCTCAGGATGGTGATGCCATATCCATCAGTCCCCAGTCCCTGGTCTAGCAGTGACACACAGAGGTTGACTGGCGCATAACTATAGTCACAGATCCACACCTCAGTAGCACTCCTCGACAAACGCAGTCAGCGCCTTTCCTTCACATGGCCGGGCACGCCTGCGCGTGTTGTAGTGGGTGTCTGGCCGTTACCCTGTTCCCCCAGCACGTCCCACTCATCGTTGGGTTGAGGTGTCTGACAGTCGCTTCTGTGCCCGTGTTCGCATGGGGCCTGGGAGGTGGAATGTGCCCATGTCACCCAGGTCAGACATGGGCGTGTATGTCGGGCACAGATCACCACGGAGCAGCTGTGCTGTGGAGATCCACAGCCAGTGTCCCCTTGGCCGTGCACCTTGTGACACATGTCCTAGCAGCGTCATCCCCGTCTTGTGGAGCGTTTGCGGTCCTTCCGAGTGCTGCAGGCATCAGGTTAGCTACAGGCCACATGTGCCATTGATGCGCAGTCATTGCACTGGTGTGTGATGTGTACAGGGGTACAATGAACACCCTGATGTGGTTGCCATTCCATCCAGACCAGGAGGCCACAATGGAATGTCTTCACACCCACATTGCCATTGTGTGTGTTGACAGAGGTTGCCAACAGGTGTGGTAGCCATTACCCTGAACATGTCCACCATCTTTAATGGCGTACCACCTACATGTGAAATTGGGACGAACATGTTCTTCACACTGGGTAGGGCTGCACCTTCTCTGGCATTTGTTAGCAGGCCATGGCTCTGGCACCAGTCAGCCATGTCTATGGCGCCCTAGGTGGATGTGCGTGTAACATGGGGTGCTGGGTATGTCGGCGGTGCGTAGTCATCTGCATACCTTGTCTGCTACAATCCCCCTATGATTGCATGCACATTGGAAGGTCGGATGCTATCTGGCAGGGTGCACAGGAGTGAGCCCTGTGGCCCTCCACTGGGTCCAGATATGAGTGTGACAAAGCACCTTCAGCACCAACCCTGTGTGGTGTGACCTCCAACCTGTGTGAGAAGCATCGGGTGACATATGTCCCCACATGTATGCTGGCGAGCCTTTACACGGGTCCCATGTGTAGTGTGCTCTGAACGCTCCCACCAGGTCATGGTACTGTGTGCAAACCCACATATCCCCATCAATGGCCTTGGTGAACACTCCAGACTGGACGAGCAGGTTCGGGAGGCAGGATCCGCCCTTGACTATGTAGTTGTGGGTATGTTCCGGTATTGGCTGTACACCGCTATCTGTAACCATGACCACCTGTATGGACCTCCACACAGCTTTGCACACAACATTTGTCAAGCGTATAGGGTGTGGCTGTTGACAGTCCATAGGAGCACTACCCTGGCATAGTGGGACCACAGATGCCATATGGCATCCATTGGGGACATAGCCCATAGTAAGGCTAACATGACACAGTGGCCGCATGTGTGGGCCGAGGGCCTCAAAGAGGATGGGTAGCACACAGCCAGGGAAACCATCGGTGCCCATTGCTGACGTGTCAAACGCCATAGAGATATGGGATCACCCCAGGCCATATGACATGTTTTGGAGGATACACTTTGGTGGGATGGATATGTTCCCTGTTGGGGGGGGGGGATGTATGCATGGAACATGTCCTGTGGTATGCAGACAATGTCTGTGGGTGCAGTGACTGTTGTACCATTCTGGACCATTTCCAGCCATGTCAGTGTGCCCCCAACCATGTCCTTGCCACAGTTAGGGAAGGCCCTGTGGTTGTCTCATGTGCCCTCTGCAGTACCACTCCCACGAGCGGACCTGGATGTTGGTATGTGGGGCCGTATGGTGACGCCGGTATGAATGGGTGATGGTTTCCCTGGTACTGTCATTGCCCTGCCATGTAGTAGCTCCAACTGTTGATGTACAGGTAGTCAGTGGCTGCGGTCCACCACACCATGTGCCTACCTGTGGTGGACAAGGTCCTGATGTCATCATGTTTGCCTGTTGCAGACATGCATGTGGGTGGTCGGGGAAGGCATTCGGTAGGTGTTATCCGGTCTGGCCTCTGTTCAACATTGGCATGGAGGACATGTAGGGTACCACACCGGTCATATGATGTGTGTGGTTTTCTGTGGAGAGGTCATCACTGAGGTCCCCATGCTGGTGTTGGTTACAGTGAGTGGATGACCAGTGGATCCACTATCGTTCTTGCATCACCATTGAGGGCTGTACATCCTGTGTGGGGCCTATCCTCACCATGCGTGATGGGCAGAACTGTCAGACATCCCCTGGTATGTATGGTGCATGGCTGTTTAACAGTGGCCAGGTGTGTGAACACCTGGGACTGCTGGCGTACTGTGTTGCGCCATGGGTAATGTTCCCAGGCTATGCATGGGTGGTTCATGTCACACAAACGGTGCTGTTGTGAGAGCATGCCCACTCACCAGTGTCCTCAGGACATCTGTGAAGGTATCCTGTGTATGTGAGGGTTGTCTGTAGCATGCAACAAACTGTAGACCAGTCCTACACATGGTTAATTGTACCTACATATTCCCCGCAGCAACAACGTCTGTGGCATGACCGGGTTACTGTTGTGTGGCCGGAAACACAGGATGGTCCGCATTCCGCCACCCATGCCGTCGCACCATGTGTATGCATGTCTGATCTGTGCCGACTCTAAGTGTCTGAGCATGCCCAGTAGGCAGCTGTGTAGATAGACACACAGCACAGTGCACACCGCAGCCGTCTGCAGTAATACCCCGGGTGCATGCCTCTATCCCCTACGCAACGGCCACGTCTGTGGCATGGCCAGGTTTCTGTTGTGTGGCTGGACACACACGACGGTCCACATTACGCCACCCATGCCGTCGCAACATGTGTATGCATGTCTGCCCTGTGCCGAGTCTAAGTGTCTGAGCATGCCCAGTATGCAGTGATGTAGTGATCAGTAGTTACTTGTTATTCTGGACTGCAGCACTAACGTGTTAGTGTACGGCGACCTTGGGATGGTAACAGACTGCGTGACTGCGCACTCTGTCGAACACCCGGGGCGCATTGCCTTTGCAAATGATACCACTCACGTAGGGGTATGCCTCCTGACAGCGCTCTGCTCAGTAAGCTTCGGTAGCGTTCTGTAAATGCTTCATACTGTAGTGTGTTCATGTAGATAGGCGTAGGTTCGTCCCCCGTCCTTTCCGTGTGTGTGTGTGTGTGTGTGTGTGTGTGTGTGTGTGTGTTTCCAGCTGCGTCTGCGACTGAATATGCTTTTAGACGCTCCGCAACACATGCCTTGGCTATTGCCACCTATTGTCTTGCGGCTGACGTCAGCAGCCTACAAGTATGCCTGTGACAGCGCTCTGTTTAGCAAACTTCGCAGGCGTTCTGTAAATGCTTCATACTGTAGTGAGTTCATGTAGATAGGCGTAGGTTCGACTCCCGGCCCTTCCGTGTGTGTGTGTGTGTGTGTTTCCAGCTGCGTCTGCGACTGCATATGCTTTTAGACGCTCCGCAACACATGCCTTGGCTATTGCCACCTATTGTCTTGGCTGGCGTCAGCAGCCTACAAGTATGCCTGTGACAGCGCTCTGTTTAGCAAACTCGGTAGCGTTCTGTAAATGCTTCATACTGTAGTGAGTTCCTGTAGATAGGCGTAGGTTCGACTCCCGTCCCTTCCGTGTGTGTGTGTGTGTGTGTCTCTGTGTGTGTGTGTGTGTTTCCAGCTGCGTCTGCGACTGCATATGCTTTTAGACGCTCCGCAACACATGCCTTGGCTATTGCCACCTATTGTCTTGCGGCTGACGTCAGCAGCCTACAAGTATGCCTGTGACAGCGCTCTGTTTAGCAAACTCGGTAGCGCGTTCTGTAAATGCTTCATACTGTAGTGAGTTCATGTAGATAGGCGTAGGTTCGACTCCCGTCCCTTACGTGTGTGTGTGTGTGTGTTTCCGTCTGCGACTGCATATGCTTTTAGACGCTCCGCAACACATGCCTTGGCTATTGCCACCTATTGTCTTGCGGCTGACGTCAGCAGCCTACAAGTATGCCTGTGACAGCTCTGTTTAGCAAACTCGGTAGCGTTCTGTAAATGCTTCATACTGTAGTGAGTTCCTGTAGATAGGCGTAGGTTCGACTCCCGTCCTTTCCGTGTGTGTGTGTGTGTGTGTCTGTGTGTGTGTGTGTGTGTTTCCAGCTGCGTCTGCGACTGCAGATGCTTTTAGACGCTCCGCAACACATGCCTTGGCTATTGCCACCTATTGTCTTGCGGCTGACGTCAGCAGCCTACAAGTATGCCTGTGACAGCGCTCTGTTTAGCAAACTCGGTAGCGCGTTCTGTAAATGCTTCATACTGTAGTGAGTTCATGTAGATAGGCGTAGGTTCGACTCCCGTCCCTTCCGTGTGTGTGTGTGTGTCTCTGTGTGTGTGTGTGTGTTTCCAGCTGCGTCTGCGACTGCATATGCTTTTAGACGCTCCACAACACATGCCTTGGCTATTGCCACCTATTGTCTTGCGGCTGACGTCAGCAGCCTACAAGTATGCCTGTGACAGCGCTCTGTTTAGCAAACTCGGTAGCGCGTTCTGTAAATGCTTCATACTGTAGTGAGTTCATGTAGATAGGCGTAGGTTCGACTCCCGTCCCTTCCGTGTGTGTGTGTGTGTTTCCAGCTGCGTCTGCGACTGCATATGCTTTTAGACGCTCCGCAACACATGCCTTGGCTCTTGCCACCTATTGTCTTCGGCTGGCGTCAGCAGCCTACAAGTATGCCTGTGACAGCTCTGTTTAGCAAGCTTCGGTAGCGTTCTGTAAATGCTTCATACTGTAGTGAGTTCATGTAGATAGGCGTAGGTTCGACTCCCGGCCCTTCCGTGTGTGTGTGTGTTTCCAGCTGTCTCTGCGACTGATTATGCTTATAGACGCTCCGCAACACATGCCTTGGCTATTGCCAACTATTGTCTTGCGGGTGATGTCAGCAGCCTACAAGTATGCCTGTGACACGGCTCTGTTTTGCAAACTTCGGTGGCGTTCTGTAAATGCTTCATACTGTAGTGAGTTCATGTAGATAGGCGTAGGTTCGACTCCCGGCCCTTCCATGTGTGTGTGTGTGTTTCCAGCTGCCTCTGCGGATACACATACTATTATACGCTTCGCAACACATACCTTGACTATTGCCAGCTATTGTTTTGCGGTGATGTCACCAGCCTAGAAGTATGCCTCTGTCAGCTGTGCTCAGTAAACTTCGGTAGCGTTTTGTAAATGCTTCATACTGTAGTGAGTTCATGTAGATAGGCGTAGGTTCGACTCCCGGCCCTTGCGTGTGTTTGTGTGTGTGTGTTTTTGCAGCTGCCTCTGCGGATGTACATGCTTTTAGACGCTTCGCAACACATACCTTGCCTACCAGCGGCCATTCCTGTACGGTTGTTGTCACCCACCTGTACATGTGCCTCTGCTGGTGGTGTGCTCGGTGGTCCACGAGCGCATACCATACCTGTGTTATGCGTTTGTGCGGTTGGGTATGTGGGTGTGGTCAATCACCATCGTGCCACATGTGTGTGTGTGTCCATGCTCCCAGCTGCATGGGTTCATAGGGTATGGCTTTGAGGTTTACGCGGAACACCCATATCCTGGCGCCATCCTTGTGTTTGTGGATGGTGGGACACAGATCGTGTACTGCTTGTGTGCTTCTTCTGGTCGGCGACCTCCGTAGCGTGTTCTCCACGTGTACCCTACTATGGTGTTGTGGGTTGCTGCTGTGTACATTACACTCACGGGCCTGCCGGATGTGCTCGTGTGTACCTCTTTCTTTGTATATCTATGTACCTATGTTGTGGCCGTACCGCTGCTCTCCCATGGACAGCCGTCTTCCCCATGTATCGCATATTTGCACGGCTGACACATATAACTGTGGTACTTTGCATATCCACACATTGTCCATGCACTGTCCGTATTCCAGAACACCTCATAGACATCGCTGGATTACATGGCAGACAGCTATCCTTGCTGTCCTTACACTTTACCCATACATGACATACACCTTGTGTGTACTTGCCTATTAATGGTGTGTGTATGTCTATGTGTGCTGTATGCATGGCCGTGTGTGTGTCCCACTATAGCCATGTGTGCAGCTGTCGCCACTATGGGTATCCTTGTGGCCCGCTGTCACATGTGCACGTATGCACATACCTGCAGACTGTACTACCCCTGCGACGGCAGCGGCCTTAGATCGGCCGGTGCCCTAGGCTGTGGGGCTACATGGCACACGCCAGCACAACACATGGTGCACCCATCTTGATATACCTTCGTGCCACGCCTACTAGACAGGTGTCCCTACTAGGGCAGCGGCCTGGGCAGCCGCAGGATTGGCGTATGCCTACGACGGCTATGGGCACATCACAAGGCACATGTCTACAGTCGGTGTTTTACGACGTCTAGGGTATTACACCACAGGAGGGACCTCCACAGCTATGCTGAAGAATGCGTATGTAGATAGATTAGTAGGTGGAGGTTTGGCCACACACCAGGGCTGACCGATGGATAACTGTTGAGGCATCCTTTGTGAAGCAGGTGGAGCGAACACCCGTAACGGGAATGTAGTGTAGATGCAGATGTAGGGTTAACATACATTTGTCTACTCTGTCAGTTCTGTACCATTGTATTACAGTGATATGCTATGCATATCTTCCATATACATTGTTAGGTCTCTGATCGTTGTGGGGTCGGCATAGTACAATATCATGTAATACGTGTGTTCATAGGATGCCTTCTGAATTGTTGACATACGTGTGTGTCTGTGCTTTCTATGCTGTGGCTACATGTTCATTGTTCGCATAGAAAGTGACAAATGGAAGTGTGCGTGTGGATACTTAAAGCCTGGATGCTCCCATGTTATGTGTACGTCTCACGGGGCCTACGGGTGATAGCGCATACATGTCTAACCTTTGTATACCATGTGTGACCTGCCGTGCACGAAATGTTTACGTTGACTGTTCCATCTACCTATGTGTGACATGGTTTGTGGCCATAGGGTGCCAGCGGATCTTTATTGTTGAGCATGTGTTTTCCATGGTCAATTGACATCAATCCTATTAATCCACTGAAGGATGTCTTTCATTGGTGGGAACGCCATGGTTCGACCATCGTATGTCTTTCCCAGCTGGCGTTGATATTGTGCCATTGGTATGGTTCTACAGGTCACCCATCTGTTCTGCTGTATGGAAGCGTGCGATCCCCATTAATGTGCTGGCGGATTAAGTGCCGTATACTCCGGTATCTGCCCAGCGGTCTGGCTTTGTATGGGGAGTGTCTACTGTAGTCCCTATCTGTATTTCCTGGGTTATGCCTTGTAACAGCTGTGGGATTCCCCCAGGTTTGCAGCTATGGGTGCCATCTTGGCCCTACGTTTGTCCATCTATGGGAACTGCCTACTGGACACTAGTATAGGGCTGTACACATTACACAGCTGCATTCATCATTTTCCACGGGATGATTGCCATTATTAGTGCGGAGTAACGCATATGCCATGCCCGTCCCTCACGGGCGGGACAACGAATCATCTGCCAATCCACGCGAGACCCATTTTTGCATACCCACGATCCCATGTCTGCAACACTCGACAGTACCCATTGCACATCCTTCATGTGTGCGGCAATGGGATGTGAACGCACGTCTATTGACACGACGAGCTGGGGAGTCCTATTCATATGTCCTGCATGTCATGGACACTTGTCATCACCCTTGTACACGCTTGTGGTGCCCATATCTACCTGTGCCGTAGTCACGGCTGTCACTTCTTCTGGTTCGCACGATAGCAGCCTGTCGCCAACACCTATGGACAAATATGTGGGTCCTACTATGGACACCGATGTGCATATGTAAAGTGTAGAACATGTTGGACCGTGTCCATTCGCCCAGTGGTTTTGACTGCCGCTGTATGTTCCCCAGTCGCGGATGTCTGTTTGCCTACCCATGTTATGTAGTGCTACGGAACCCGTGTCCTTCCACAATTAACCCATATGGTGTTACTGTAGTCCTGCAGGTTGGCAACTGCTTTATGTAAGCCTCAGAGGTCCCATTGTGAACTATCCGCCACTGTATTGCCATAATAACACAGCCGGTACATGTAGAACCCATTTATTCATGACAGGATGTTCTTTATGAGTGGGAACGCCATACTTTAAGCATGCTATGACCTTCCTAGTTGCCGTTGTTGGAGTGCCAATAAAATGTGATCCACAGGCGCCCGTATGTTCAGCGGAGTGGAAGCGGGGGATCCCCATAGACTTGCTAGCAGCTTGGTTGCTGTGTCCGCGGGGATTCGCGGCTGGATGGATGTCTATGGAGTGTGTCTACTGTTGTTTCCAGCTGTATTTCCTGTGTTATGCCTTGCTACAGCTGTGTTATTTCACCAGGTTTGCTATTCTGGGTGCCATCTTGTCCGCACGTTTGTCCAGCCTTGGGAAATGCCTACTGGACACTGGTGTATGGCTGTACCCATTTCACACCTGCATGTTGCATTCTCCGGTGGATGATTGCCATTATTGGTGGGGGGTAAGCCATGTTCTGTACCCACATCCCTCCCACGGGGCGGGACAATGGATCCTCTGCCAATCATCTCCGACACCCATTTCTGCATACCCAAGATGCCATGGCTGCAACCCTCGACAGTAGCCATTGCAAATCCTCCATGTGTGCGGGAATGGGATGTGGACGCACATGTGGACTCGACAATCTGTGGATGTCTGTGCATATGTCCCTCATTTCATGGACAGGTGTCATCAACCTTGAACACGCTGGCGGTGCATTTCTGCTGCTGTGCCGTAGTCACGGCTGTAGTTCATCTTGGTCTCCTCGCAGAAGAAGAAATTTTTGGGTCCTACAATGGACACAAATGTGCATATGTAAAATGTAGAACATGTTGGACTGTGTCCATCTGGCCAGTGGTTGTGACCGCTGCTGTATGTTCCCCAATCGGATGTGTGTTTGACTACACATATTATGTTGTGCTCTGAAACCCGTGTCCTACTACGATTAACCCAAATGGTAATGATGTCATGCTGCAGGTTGGCAACTGCTTTAGGTAATCCTCAAAGGCCCAGTAGGACGTATCGCCACTGTATTGTCAATATAACACAGCTGGAACATGTATACCCAATTTATTCATTTAAGGATGTCCGTTATATGCGGGAACGCCAGAGTAGAAACATCTTATGACCTTGCTAGTTGAAGTTGTTTGTGTGCCATTAGTATATGTGCCACAGGCCGCCCACCTGTTCCGCCGTATGGACGCGAGTCATCGCCATCTTGTTGATGGCAGATCCAGTGCCATGTCGCGGTATTCGCCGCAGTCTGTCTTTGTATGGGGAGTGTCTACTGTAGTCCCTATCTGTATTTCCTGTGTTATGCCTTACTGCAGCTGTGTAATTCCATCAGGTTTCCAGTTATAGGTGCCATCTCGGTCGTACACTTGTCCATCCATGGGAATTGCCTACTGGACACTGATATAGGGCTGTACAACACTCACACCTGCTTTTACCATTATCCGTGGATGCTTTGCATCATTAGTGGGGAGTAAGGCACGTGCTATACCGCATCCCTCCACGGGCGTGACAACGGATTATCTGCCAAACAACATCGAGCCCCATATCTGCATACCCAGGATCCCATGGCTGCAACCTCCACGGTACCCATTACACATCCGTCAGCTGTGCGGGACTGGGATGTGGACGCACTTCTATGGACACGACAATCTGGGGATTTCTGTTCATATGTCCTGCATTTCATGGACAGTTGTCCCCAACCTTAAACACGCTGGTGGTGCATATGTCTAGCTGTGCCGCAGTCAGGGCTGTCACTTCTTCTGCGTCGATGGCAGCTGGTCGATGCTGCGAATGGATCAATTTTTGGAGTCCTACAATGGACACCGATGTGTATATGTAAAGTGTAGAACGTGTTGGACTGTCACCATCTGGCCAGTGGTTGTGACTGCTGCTGTATGTTCCCCAATCGTGGATGTCTGTTTGACTACCCATAATATGTATTACTTGGCCTGTCTATGTCCACGAGCGGTGGCGGAAATACAGCAAAACCGACAATGGAGCCTAGTACCAGAACAGTCACAACTAAACAAAGCAAAAGGTACTAGTGGAAGAAAGCGGCTCCTTTTTCTTTTTTAGCAGCTTTATTAACAAAGTAACGAACCAAGCAGCAACACGTAGCTTCAGCACAACACTCCAAACACATTAACGCTATGTCTCCACACCTGCGTTTCGTTTGAATACACTTCCTCAGATGCACAATACTACAAGCTCTTCCCCTTCTGCTTAAATACTATTGCTGATTGAATAATTAATCCTAATAATACAATAAGTACTTAATTGCCATATTCTTCATATATTATACTATACATCACATTTACAAAGTGCCTTCATGTCTACCCTTGAAATCATGTTACAATTTATTACATTCCTGCTCACAACATTTTCTATAATTAATTATCAACTTTTATTCATGATATTCAAAACATTAAAATTTGACATTTTATATACAAAAATCTAAACATATAAAATATATCTACAATAATATATACAAACATACAAGTAAAAAACATCCAATGCCCTCTGGTGTCTGGATGAACACATTACAACCAATGTTTTCACAGTTATGCCCAAACTTAATACACTTCAAAGTTTACCCAGGTTCAAATTCATTTCTTACAGATACCCTTTCCCATAATTATCCTGTCACTTCTTTTTACCTTTTTCCACAAAATAGTGCTGATTAATTATATATTTAATTATCTTTAATAATGTCTCAGTATCTTTAATCCCCTGTTATAAATTTTCCAACTCAGAGCTTGGCTGCTCTTATTTTCAATACTGGGGCCAAAGATACATAATTATTCAACCCTGGTGGGTTATAAGCTTCCAAATGAAGTTGCCATAATAACTCTTTGTACTCAATTGTCTCCTCCCATTGTCCACCACGTATATCTTTGTTTACTACCTCTAACACAAAGAAGGTATAATCAGCTTCTTCACATTTTATTTTATGCTTGTACAGAGCATTACACATATCTTTGTCTTCATCTCATAGTTATGCTCGTAGATTCTATCTCTTAGTCTTCTTTCAGACTTCCCCATAAAATGCCTCACATTTCTTACAAATACTTAGGTATATTATACCTTTTGTTTGACAATTAACATATTGCTTACTCTGCACTAATATGTCCCTACTTTTCACATAAATGTATATCTTTATTGCAAATATTCGGCACTGGGAGCACCTCCCACATTTATGTGTGCCTTTTCTCTCCTGGAAGTATTGTTTTCCTTAATTCTTCTTTCAAACAAATTTTTCAAATTTCTCCCTTTTCTATATGTACATTTCAAGGGTTGTATAAACAGACTTCTTAAATCAGAGAATTCACCAAACTGTACCCATTCTTCCTCCACTATTCTTTGTATGACCTTAGCCTCCCACTATAATCTGTTATAAAGTTATTTCTTAACTCAAAATTGTTTTTGTCGAGGTTGGTCACCTTCTCAAGGTCATCTTCCTGTCCTAAAATAGGCCGATATTTGTCCACTCTTCCTTCCCTTACTTCCTTCTCAATTTCATCTATTAATTTCCTTGGGTAGCCTCTATCTAAAACATCCCTCTTAGTTTCATACACTCTTCCTCATAATCACTGTCCCTAGAGGTCATCCAACTACCTCGAACATACTGCCCTTTTACTATTCCCTTTTTGTGGTGGTGGGGGTGTGGAAATACAGCAAACCTTGGGTCCTGGTCATCTTCATAACAGACATTATTGCATATATATCAGGCCAAAACAGACAATGACACTAAAGATACACTCCACAGTCAAATGATACAGAGCTCTTTCACCCACTGACATGAGGCATCGTGAGTACAAAATACATTGGATAGTCGTCCCTTATACACTTCCTTCAGAGTCAGTTCAAGTCACTTAATCAATAAACCTGCTCATAGTTAAGTAGACAGTGCTCCAGGTCTTGATGATAACGTGACATATACTGATCAGTGTTGCATACATTACTTAATGGAAACAATAATACACCAACGATGTGTTAATGTATCTACAATATTGGTAAATACAATCAGTATCCGGACACATAGTTGATAATTGTTGAGAGTGCACCTTAGGATGTAGTGTGTTGATCAGGTTATTGTATATCGATGTGTATATTAGTAGCATTACGATAACAAAGCATGGAATCAATAGGTACTATTTAAGCATATATTTCACAATTGTGAATGTAAACGTGTGGAGGAGACATCCGTAACCTTCTCTGGTTCCACTGGATCACACACGCAGACGTACACTCGCATGTCCGGATTGTGTGTTACGCGCACGCGCACATGCATATCCGTATTCCGTTTATATATGTTTACAGTGTCTGTGTGGTTACGTGTTTTGCGTTACTTGTGACTATTCCGGTAACATATGTCTGATCCGGTTGACGGACGTGTGCAGAAAGCACTGACAGCTTTATATATGTAACGGTGTTTGCAGCATGGACGCTTTACGTACACGTGCACATCTATATGTTCTATAGTCATGATTCCAACGTGACTGCAGTCACGTTTGAGACTTACTGTGACCAGTGCACGTTAGCTGTTCGTTGTCATTAATATGCATACCCGTGGGACCTATGTACATTTGCATATCACCCCCCCCGCACACACGCGTCACAGGCATCCATTCCCCTGCTGGGCCCGGTGCCGTACTGCATGTTCCACATTCCTAATTCCCCGTCGCTCATGGCCCAGGATGCATATGTCGTCACCACAGGGCTGTTCAGATGACAGCTGCTTATATCCCATATGCATACAGGCCTTGATTGTCAGGGTGTTGCTGTGGTGCTTTGGGTTTGGTCTTGTCCGCCCACATGCGGGACCGCCCTGACCCTGTACGAATGTTAGATGAGTCACATGGGCACGTTTTGTCCGTGTCCATGGTACTATGTCACGGCCCCAATTAGTCTTAACCGTGTCATCGAATGTCCGGTGTATCCGTTGTAGATCTCGTTATACTAATTGCACACGGTCTGATCAGTAACCTACTGCCATTACTAACCCTCGGTATGTATGGGCGGTGTCGCAATATGACAAGGGGTTGACATTGCGTGGCGACGTTCGCTGAGCCACAGACATGTCCGTTGCTTTTGGCCCGGTTCGCTGTGCTACACACATTTAACATGGCGTAACAGGTTGAACAGCTCAGAACCACGAGGACATCGGGTTGTCCGTCGTTGTCTATTATTGAATGTCTCTGTGGAGTTTGTTTCACAAAGCGACACATTGTCGGCATTGTTAACGGACATCTCGCGAATGCGTCCGCACCGGCTGGTGGCGTATGTGTGCCTTTGGCGGCGAACAGGCATTATGCTGTGCCATTCTGTCTGGGGATATATGGTTTCCTCCCTGACGTAGATGATGTCCCATACTAGCAATGACCCTTGCGATGACCAGTGTCTAGGTGTGGGAACTGCTGTATTACCCACGATAAGAGTGGCCTTAGGGTAAGTGGTGACCTAGGCAGAGGTTGCCACCGATCGTCACCCGCTACCCCCTCCTGGTCTACCTACACCACATAGAGTCTGGAAAGGTGCCCGAGTATAGCAACACCCTAGGCGGCTACCTGCTTGGCCTATGCCTAAGGCCGGCTATGTGTGTGGTCCCTTGGGCATCGGACTCGGGAGCGTGGCACGTCTGCCGTTGGTATGTCCAGCATTACCCACATCCGCCCCAAGGCAGTTAACACAACATCCATGGGTCCACATGGTGTCCCAGCTGTGCACTCCGGGAACTCTATGGGAATTTAACCCACACCGGACAGCTGTGTAATCCTAGCCTCACCTCAGGATACGTACCTGAGTAGTAGCACAGGGCGACTGTAGTCACACTCCACATAGATGGTGCCTCCACTGACCCTGGGTATTACCATACCATTAGTTTGACAAGCCTTATCTGCAAAGCCATGGAGATGGATCATAATGGGACACATAGATGAGGACATAGGGGACCCACATACTTTGGATACAACCCAGTTTAGCTTGGTCATAGTCAGATCATGCCCTTTACACGTGTTTCACTTTGTAGAATCAGTCACCAAGGCCATTGCTGAGGGTAAACCAGTCCATACAGCCTACCTCAACCCGGCAGAGGCCGTCGACACAATACCCCCCTCGGGTATACTTGATAAACCCGTCATCTTGAATGTAAGTCCATACATCGCCCTATGGGTTGCAAGCGGGCTAGGTCACAGAACACACATGGCCATAGTTGCTGGCGCCATGTCATACTCACAGCCAGTCACAGGTGGTGTCCCATGGGGCTCAGTCCTGGGTCCACTATTTCCAGCATCTACGTTTCCAATGTACACGCACACAGGGGTTATGGGTGGCAATGTTTGCATCGACTGCAAACCGGATGCCAAGGTCAGACACACATCTGACACAGATATCCTTCAGGAGTGCCTCACAGATGTGGATAAGTGGTACCAGAGACATGTCCTACAGCTAAATGCCAGGAAATGCATAGGCATACCCTTCGGGATGAACAAGGTTACCCGAGCTACCATATAGGTGGCAGTCCACTGAACACGGAGGGGTTACCAGTGATCTGGGGACACGTGTTGTTGTTAACCGTTCGTTAGACACACATGTTGCTAACATAGTTGGGTAGACCTTCCACATTGGCCACATCATCATGAAGGGATTCACATCTAGATCAGGGAGGTCATTGTCCCCTTGTACTCATCACTCAATAGACCTATGATTGGGTACAATGCCCGTTCAGAATGTATCTGACCCAACACCTGCAGCAGCTGGAAAGGCAACAACAGTTCTTCGACAAGCGGATGCAGGGTCTCAGGTATATGTGTTATACTGACCGACTGAAAGTATTCCAGCTGTATACAGTTGCATACCAGTTGCCCAGAGGTGACCCGTGCCTGGCATGCACGGCTCGTCGAACAGATCTGATGACTATGCTTCACGTAAATAAGGTAGATCCCTCAGAACCACAAGGGCAGCTGGCGTACACCTTGACACTGTCAATAATCGAACGTGTTGTTGGGACGGATTCATCACCCGGACACTCACTATGCTGTGGCCCGACATCCCAGTACATGTAAGGGCAAGCACCTCGCTGGCCTTCTGTTAGTATTTACACATGGATGTCTGCATTGATTTCTTTCTGTAACCTTGTAAATGAATGTTACATTAGCACATTGTGAATCTTTACATTTCGTTGGTCTATTTTACAGTACTCATATTCATACGGTTTATGTGTATATATTATGGTTCATTCATATTACTAGGTGTCTGCAGTTCTGTTAATATATTGGCACAATCCGTAGGACATATACATGTAGCTTACACAGTCAGAGATTTGGAAAACATTTTATGTTGGTTCATGTTTCATATATGTACATATTTTCCCTTTTCCGGTGAATACTGTACCTTCGAGACAATGTCTGTTGTCCTCACTGTGTGGGATGTGTAACCCAAGTAAGGTTTGTTCGCTTGTCTGCCTTTAAGGCATGTAATTAGTACCTAGCACATCTAATGTACCAACCAATTAATGCTTGTAAATTTAGTAGGTTGAACTACATTGTATGTAGTCTGAATAAGTCTGCTTATGAAGCAGGCAAGTGCTCCAAGACACTATGGTGACTGCCTTTAATTCTTGGTGTGCTCTGGTTGGTCACTGACGGTCCCTACAGTACCTCGTCTTTGCTTTGGACTTCATCGGCTGGTTGTCTGTGTTTCTTGTATGGAGAATGTCAACTGTAGTCCCTATGTGTATGAGTTGTGTAATGCTTTACTACGGCAGTGTAATTCCACCGGGTTTGCATTTATGTGTGCCATCTTAGTCATACGCTTGTCCATCCATGTGAATTGCCTACTATACACTGGTATGGTGCTGTACACATTTCACACCTGCATTTTGCATTCCCGGAGTATGGTGTGCATTATTAGTGGAGAGTGGCGCATGTGCTACGCACGTCCCTCCCAGGCGGGACAAAGGATTGCCTTTGAAACAACACCGAGGCCTGATTCTACATACCCAGACTCCCTTGACTGCAACAGTGGACAGTACCCATTACACATCCTTCATGTGTGCTGCAGTGTGATGTGGCCGCAGCTGTATGGACCCGATACCCTGGGTATTTCTGTGCATGTGTGCTGTAGTTCATGGACAGCTATCATCAACATTGAACACGCTTGCGTGCCTATGTGTACCTGTGGCGTGGTGACGACAATTAGATCACATGAGTAATGCAGGAAGCTAGCAGGCATGCTCTGAACAGAATTTTTGGGTCCTACAATGGAGACCGATGTGCATTTGTCAAGTTAGATGTTGCTGGACTGTGTCCACCTGCCCAGTGCTTTTCACTGCTGGTGTATGTTCCCAATCGCGGATGTCTGTTTGACTACCCATTCCACATGGTGCTACATAACCGGCTGCGTTAGTACTGTGAACAAATGACATACATCCAAAGATGGTGGTTACCAACTGCTTCATATAAACCTCAGACATCCCAATGGGACATATCCGTCACTATATTTCCAATATAACACCACCGGAACATGTTGCTTACCTATGCATTCATTTAACCATGTTGTCTTCATAGGTGGGAATGCCATAGCTTACATATCCTACTTGGCGTTGTGTGTGTGCCATTAGTATGTGTTCCACAGGTCGTACATCTGTTCCGCTGTGCGGTGGCGGGTGCTCCTCAGTCTGTTGCTGGCAGACTGAGTGCTGTGTACGCCGGTGTTGGCACGAGAGTCCGGCTCTGTATGTGGAATGTCAACTGTGGTCCCTATGTGTATTTCCTGTGTCATGCCTTACCGCGGCTATGTCATTTACCCGGGTTTGCAGTTGTGGGTGCCATCCTGGACATACGGGTGTCCATCCATGACAATTGCCTACTGGACACTACTATAGGGCTGTACACATTCCACACCTACATTTAGCATTCTCCGGAGTATGTTTTGCATTATTAGCGGGGAGTGAGGCAGGTGCTACGCACACATCCCTCCCACAGGGCGGGAGGAAGGATTGCCTGCGAAACAACACCGAGCACAGTGTCTACATACCCAGAATCCCTTGACTGCAACAATTGACAGTACCCATTACACATCCGTCATGTGCGGAGGTGTGATGTGGATGCAGTTGTATTGACCCGGTACCCTGGGTATTTCTGTGCATCTGTGCTGCATTACATGCACAGCTATCAGCAACATTAAACACTCTGGCGGTGCATATGTGTACCTGTGGCGACAATGAGTTCAGATGCGCATTGAAATAAGACATAATTTGGTTCTTTCCACAATTTTTGGGTCCTACAATGGACACCACTGTGCATATGTAAAGTGTAGAGCTTGTCGGACTGTGTCCTTGTGAGCAGTGGGTTTCACTGATGCTGTGTGTTCAGCAATTGTGTATGTGTGCTTGACTACCCATACTGTGTTGTGCTACAGGAAACATGTCTTCCGACACCAGAAACCAATGCTATACATCCATTGTTGCAGGTTAACAACCACTTTCATACCATACCCAGAGGTCACGATTGGGAGGTATTGCCACTTTATTATCGGAACAACACCCCCAGACTGTGTACATCATGGGAACTTTAGGCCAGTCTTACCGGCCATTTCCAATTGTAATTGGCAGACACATGTCAATACATGTATGATAACACATATTGTCATGCAGAAGTTGATCTATGTTATTTGGACATTGGCTTCTGCTTTTGGCATCCGTTGCTGTGAGTGTTGCCAGTTAACATACACATTGCTTGCTCAGAGGCAGACTACACACTACTGCGCAGTACTGTGGTCTCCTTTAAGGACCCTGAGCCAGTGGTCAATGGTACAGCAGCCACTGCATCAATCACATTTGCCATCTACCAGTACCTACAGGACTGCATGTACCAGGCATTCACTTACCCAACTGTGGTTCATTGTACCAATGCCAAGCGTCCAGTGTGGTGTACCCCAGCCATACACATGATGTACAACACGAGGAGGTGGCTACTACAGGGTGGAGCAGACACCTTGTGAGGTGTAACACCCTTGGTCATCATATGTGTAGAGTTACACAATGTCATGGGATTGTCCAGGGCACATTCCACAGATATACCTACATGGACCTGGCTGACAATCATACCACCTTCAGTTGCTATGCTCGACACCTGTGAGGTCACTACCACATATGCTCTGACTGGGTTCACATAGAGGTGGGGTTTACTCAACATACACACATTGCCGACATACAGGCTGACAGGTCCAGTGAGGACATCTCCACCCTCCACCACACATGTGGAGATGTCTGTACCAGCGGTTTGTGGTCACCAAATGTTCTGTGACACACAGGTGGGACATGCTCTCTCCAGGGTAGTGTGAAAAGCATCCATGAGACCAGATGGTGAGCCCGCTGTGTACTCCACTATCTCATTTGGGATTAGGACCCACAGTTAGGACAGCTATTTCTTTATAGCCTCACCTCAGGTAGGGTGCCCAGGTTGTATCGCATGACAACTGTATTCCCACATCACAGGGCCAATGCCTCCACTGAGGCTGGTTATTACTGTCCCAGTACCCTGAGGAGACCTATCTGCATAGACATGGGGTGGGATCATACTGCGGTTCGTACATGACTGCATAGGGGACATACATACTTCGCATCCCACACGGTTTGTCTTATTCAGGGGCGGTTCATGCCTTTAAGACATGGTTGACATTTTCGGGACGGTCACCCAGCCCATTGCTGGGGGTGTTGCAGTCCATACAGCCTACCTCGTCCTGGCAAAGGGCTTCATAACATTACCCCCCTCAGGTAACGTTAATGAAACCATTGGCTGGGATGTGAACATGTACATCACAGAATGTGTTGTAAACTGTCTATGTGACACAACCCACATGGTCATAGTTGCTGGCTGCATGTCAGACCAACTGCCTGTCACAGGTGGTGTCCCATGGTGCCATTCCGTGGGTGCACCCCTGTCATACATCTACATTTCCACGGTACAGGCACACACGGCGGTGTTATGGGTAACATTGTTTGTAGATGCTTGCAGAACAGATGCCATACTGGGACGGACATCTGACACAGATATCCTTCGCAGGGGCCTCCCGGATATGCATATCTGCTGTCAGGGACATGTCCCACAGCTGACTGGTACATAATGCAAAGTCATACCTGTCGAGGGTAGTAGGTCACCCCTGTACAACGTATAGGTGGCTGTCCACACAGCACAGGGGTGACTACCAGGGATCAGGGGACAGGGTTTGTCGGTCGCCTTTCATTCAACACACACATTGCTATCGTGGTTCTGTGGGACTTCTACATTGACCACCTGTATGTGCAGGGAGTCACATCTGACTTCACAGCCCGACACGTACACGGTCACTATATAGCATAGAACTTCACTTATTTGCCTAAGTATGAGCTTATTGTTGTGGCAGTTTGGTAGCTTATTCTGTTTCTTGGGACATTTAGGTATTTCAGTTACGGAGATAACCGATTCAGGCTACAATTACATTAAATACGCGAAATCATTATGACCTACACTCTTCGCACACTTCCCGTTTTAATGCTTTATTTCGAACACGTATGCCAATACAGGGACTGCCCCTCGCAAAGTGGGACGGTTGGTGACCTTAGTCGCTACTCCTGTGTCGGTGCGGCGTGCTGACATGCTGCTGTACACCTTCTCTGACTGTGCACACTCACAGTACATTGCTGTACGGACACGGTATTACGCGTATCCTTTGTTCCTTGGACAGGTACATTTCGGGCTGCGTGGGTTTTATTTGCTTCTCTGTTTAGTTAGGACGGGTACTTTGTTGCATACTCTGCGGACATTTCATTCTGCACGGGCCATGGCTGCAGCCATTTCTATTCTGGGCGGACTATGGCAGACAGCACGTTAGGTTGCTCTTCGCCTGCCTGCTTAAACACGCCTACTGACGCATCCTACTTGGGCTCGCTCACGTACACTACGCACATGCCTGTGGTTACGGTGCACTCTCATTAATATGCATATGGCGCTACTGCGCCGGCTATGCAATGCACCGCCGGCGCAAGCCTTACGCCGGCCTTGCGCCGAGCTTCATGAATCCCGGGGAGTAATTTTACCTTGATTGGTAATATGCTATGTCTAAACTTTTCAAATACTGCACTAATGTCATTATGGAAAACATCTATCTGCAAGTTCCCCTCTATACCACTTATAATATTTGTGTAAAGAAAGTTATTACTGGTGGTTTCTTCATATGCATGGTAATAGATATGTCTGTCCTAGAAAAATCCATTTCTTCCATAATAGAAAGCAAACTAATGGGTCTATACTTCTGAACACAGACTGATGGGTTCTTGATCTTGTAAACTGGACTCATTACGGCAAGATCCTCATCTTCGGGAATTTCATTGGAGTTAAGGCTGCACTTAACTGTAAAATTCAGGGGTAGCACTATTTCTTTTTTCTTTTATAGCAATATGATCCTTGATGGAAATACCATCTACCAGAGGCGGATTAAGTATCCTAAGGGGCCTAGGCAGTTTTCAAACAGTGGCCCCGCTTCACATGTTTTTTGACCATGCATACTCTTTTGAATTCATATCTCTGATTGTTTTAAATGTATAGTTGTTTATCAGATTGTTTTAAATTATAGTTATTGTTTAATAAAGCAAAATGTATTTGTTTGTTTTAAATTTGAATAGCCTTGAACATTTTTCCTAGAATAAGTGAAACAAAATTTAGTAACCAAGAATTACAAATTACCCATTTCAGAACATTTCAGGCATAAAATAATATCCAGACTGTTGTCGTTATAATACAGTTTTTGAGCTTTCTTAGCACAGCTTTTACAGATTTTGTCATACCTATTGATTTCCTTTTTCATTGCTATCCTTCCCCTGTGTTTTCATTTTCTAGATAACCTGATTCTCATCCTAATAACAGTTCTAGTTGGATGTAACTTTTTATTTCATAGCTAATATTGATTTTCAGATACTTTAAGCTTCTTTTAACTTGAGAGTTGAAGAAACAGTTTTTTTAAAGAATGCCACATAAACCTAATATCCTTCCACTTAAAAATGAATTCCAAAATTTCAAGACCTTGTTATAATCAACAATTGTTTCCCACTTTGTGTAGCTTCCACTGACATTTTTTTATGATTTTTTAAAACAACTTCAGCAAGGACTATGGAGTTGCTGCAATAAACCACTGAAGGAAGACCCCCATAAAAAAAATAAATAAAAAACAATATATATATATATATATATATATATATATATATATATATACCTACATGGAGTGACTCAAAGCCCTGTCATTATACTCTGTATCTTACAGAGTGCTAAGAGGTGACCTATGTCTGGCATACAAGGCATCCCCCAATCCAATACTGATGGTTTTAGTGTACATCAGCAAGTTATATGGCAGCAGAAATACTTGGTCTAGGGTTCTAAACCTTTTCTGCAACATCATTCATCATTCGTGGATCTGCTGCAATTATTTATGGTATGATCCCAGTTATTCTCATTAGCGCTATTATATAATTATCGACCATGGGGTGGGTAAGGCCAAACTGTAACCAAATGGTATAGGTTAATTCGAGCACAGAAAGGGAAACTGACTAGAATTAAGATGGCCTGCAAGGGGAGCTAGCTTAGTACTTACTATGAATCTGTGAATCTAATTATTATTGGGACACTGTAGCTTCCATTGCAAATTCACTGATGGCTGTTGTGTGCTGCATTTATAACAAAAGCTATTCTGATGTGAAATAGTATTTGCTACTAAGTTAGGAACTGCAGAGAATTAGCAATATAATGCCCCCACCTCAGCCACAACTCTCACAAAAATTAACAGAAATTAGTTCTAAGGATGTACTGACCTTTGTGACACAAGATCCAGTCATATGATTTGATATTATTTTTACTGAAACAGCAGTTATAAAGCAATTTGCATTTTTCTTGGGATATCAAATCATTGATTTGTCAAGATCTTATAAAATCTATAGCACAGTTTCTTACCTCAGGAGTACCTCTTAACCCTTCAGTTCTCTAGCCCAGTTGATAATAGAAAATATAACAATATACTATAGCATAAGAACAGAAGAACTGAAGATGGTATAGTCCTTCAGTTGGTGACAGCATATAGTACATCCATGCCATCTGTAAAAAAGAATCTGGTTTGTCATGTGTATGAATGTCAGAAATGAAATGATCTGCAGGGATTTGATGCCACTTCAAAACAATGTTTATTTGCTGACTGACTATAGCCAGTAGATGACACTTAAGCATACCATTCGATCATCTGCTTGTTATCCCAAACTCATGGCTGAATAAGTCCACAGTTTGCCATCACTTTGACTTGACTGTATGTTACAATTCTGGTACTAATGCTCAACTCCATTTCCATTTCATGAATTTCATTTGTCACAGTTTATTTATTTATTTATTGTTAATCATAATTGTGTATATTTCTTTCAGACTTATTTTAAATCTCAGTCAGAATATGGTGAGGCTGACAAACTCACTACCAACATAAAGTGTTTTTCTGTCTTTCTACCTCACTCTCTCTCTCTTTCTGTCTGGCACAGACACATGGATACACACATGCACGCACACACACACACACACACACACACACACACACACACACACACACACACACACACACACACACACACATTCCGACATGCATTCACACATGACCCTAGTAAGAAGTTCTGTTCCAACTTCCACATGTGCAGATGTAAAGAATTTCATCCCTCTAATCACTTTTATTAGCTTGTACAGCAAACCTAACCACACCATGGCTGGTTGCCTGCTAAGTTCCTATTCTCTGCTTTAACAAGCCCAGCAAATAAAACACACTCAGTACCTGCAGTAAAACGATTGACATTGTTACATTGCACCACAGAGTTTGTTCCAGTACAACTTTGAACAAAGCTAAGTGGTCAGTGTATCCTACCAGACAGTGGGTGATGCATCAGTATGTCATGCCGCCTGGGTTACTGAAGAGTAACTGCCTCTGAACAGTGACCTATATTTATACTTCAGGTGATTTCAATGCAGACATTTGTGATATATGCATATAGGTACATCACAATTCTGTGTGTTGCAACAAAGCTTGGAAAAATAATGTATAAATATTTTAGCCATGTCTGACAGTCTGGTATAATCATAGTCAAATGTGGCAGGCACATCCAAAGATGCCGTTTACTTTTCTTATTATGTAAGTGACCCATTGACTATTCAGTATCAGAATTAGTAACAATAGTGGTATTGTTGCATTATAAACTAATTTGCAAAGCAGTATAGCTATCCTTTGTCATTTCTAAAATCATTAATCTGAACTAGTTGGTTGCCTTCTGGGAGTTTATTGCCTATCATAAAAATATTTTTCAGCTCTTAAAGTTTATGTTAAAAACAGCAGATTTTCCTGTAGAACTTCTTAAAGTTCTATAAAAATAAACTTATACAAGTCCCAGGGATGTTAAAATCTGTTTCATGCCATCTAACAGGCCTGTTCTATGAATGTCTATATACCAAGTATGATTTCCTGATATGTCCCTCTTGAGACAGCACTTTTTAAAGAAAGGAAGCTATACAACCAGCACACATGATTTTAATTAAACTTGAGAGAGTACTTAAAGAAAATCTACACAGAAACATTGTAACTCAACCTTTGCACTGATTTTTTTGCTTTATTGTTTTTCTAATAGTTCCTAAAGTCTACAGGAAAAAAATATGCATTTATTGTCTACCAGTTTTAGATCTTTTGAAGGTGACATATCAGATTTCTGAAAAATAAAATCTTCTTTGCTACATTTTTTCCAGAATTCCTTGGAAGATGACCTCATTTTCATGGAATGATACAACCAAAAATAAATCAACAATAAATGTAAGACATTTGCTGAAGACAGTGGAAGAGTTAATAAAAGGAGGATGTCTGGCTAAGCGCTGGATGGATTTCATGAGATAAGACCTGTGATGGGCATGATTGTCAAAGAAGGTAGGTGAATGGTAATGAATTGAGAAAGGTAATGATAGTTCATATGACATCCCAACTCCATGTCAGATGAGAAAAAGGGAGTTGGTGATGCTGATTATGATTGGTTTAAGGAAGTGGTTCTCATCCTTTGTGCCACTGTACTTTGCCATAGCACGGACCCCAGGTGAGGTCGATGGAAAATGAAAGTGGTTTATTATTTTCAGACTTTTACTGCTGCTGTTAGCTATGGCACATGAGCTATTGCTGAAAGTACAGCTTTCTAACTCTGCTAGGACAAAGCATGCAAGTCTGACCTTTAGTCTCCAAGTCAAACTTGCATGACTCATGTTGCAGCATAAGAAAGTAGTGCTTTCAGCACTAATTACTGTATTGTGTCTAATACAGGAAAACAGTATAAAATGGAAAGGAGAAACACAGAAAACTGTATTATTCTATGAAGCTACAAATTATTTGTGTGGAGTCCAGTCAAGTAAATGGATAGGTTTAGTAGTTAAAATAGTGCACTATTAAAACATCAAAGCTATGAAAGGAAGATGGTACAATTGCAAGGACAAATGATTTACATTGAAACTGAATGATTACATACTGCCCTTCTTAAAGTGATCATTATCTGCCGTTAACTGAACAGCCCATATAGCTGATTGTATCAACACGAATCAGTCACAACACCCATAATTATGCTAATCTCTTATATTTACATATATCTTCTAACTATGTAAATATTTATTGGACTAGGCATTGATATAGCAAATAACTGAATTGTGCTAAAAGTTAGGTAGCTCTGATGTGTGGATCGCTTGCTAAAATTAAATGGTATGAGTGAAGTTTTTACAGTGGCTAATGGAATGTAGCATTTCTTCACTGACAAGTACATGATAAACGTTTTACCAATGACTATGCTGTTAATATCAGCTTGTAGCCTCTAAAATACTTTTTTTAAATCACTGTCACTCTATGAACAAGGGAATCAATTTCCTTACATGTAATGTAAGTGCTATTTTATTTAGTTCACAAATAATGTTGTGAAGGGGGTCTCTTACTGCTTTTAACTCTTGGATGCTGTGGTGGACAGGCTGAAGCTTTTCAGGAGTCTTTTTTCTCAAAAGACTTTTGAAGTAGCTTGTTTTTTTTTTTTTTTAATGGAGCAGAAATGTATATTAACCACAATTTCTCCTTGCATGCATTATTTCATTTCCAGGCAGCATTTAATATGTATTTCTGTTTGTTGAGCCCTATAAGGGTAATGCATTTATTCTGAAAGTGATATTTTGTGAATACAGTGAATGTCATAAAGCCCTTAAATTACTTTTTATAGTTAATGTGGATGTAATTTTGCAGGCTTAAGTCTGTGCAGTTTGTGTAATCAGTGTGTATATGTATATTGTATTTTATTTACTTCTGTTGACCATGTCAGTCTCAGTAGGAGTAGCATATTTTCAAGAAAGACCACAGCTACTTTAGTGTAATTGTAAGTCATGTCCCATATACATTTTGCTGATATTATCTGTGTGATGCATTATGTAAAACTATCCTGTCCTCTGATGATCTGACACGTGGCAGCTTTACTTTTTTAAAGAGCAATCATAACAATCATTGTAACCATTTACCCATGCTTCATTTCCCTTCTCCCATTTTACATGCCTTTGCAGCAATTTTGCCTTTGGTAGCTGCGGACAGTGAGAATAGGAAATAAACAATCCAGAATAGGACCATAACACTAAAATCATCATTTGTCCATCTAAGATGGCACATCACATATATGGAACAAAGGTTGTAAAAAAATTTAAACTGTACTGTTAAAGCCTTGTGACTTCTGGGTGATGGGAAACCCCCAGACCCATAGCCTAAGTCAGTTACATTCTTGAGTACGGCAAAATCTCTCCAGAAAAATCAATTCGCTTCTTCAGCAAATCTTCTGACCTGCCTTGTAGAATATAAGGAAGGTAGGTATATGGTGGTGTATTGGTTTCATAAGAAGAACTAAATAAGATCAAATTTGATTAAAATGGTAACAACTATGTGCATTGATCTATAGCTAGAGATTAAAGAAGCGCTGCACCTTGTGGTGTTACAAATATGTTTACAAAATGTACCAGTTCATATTGATACTTTGTCACATAAAAATATTATTTTTCATTTTACTTTTCATAATCCTAGCATTCCATATGATGCAGTAATGCATGAATCCTGTTAGGGTGCTGCAGCCAAACACCAGTATTGTTGAGGGTGACTTAGAAAAAATTCTAAGGAACTCCTGTTTTAAGAACTTCATGAGAATTAACAGTTTAAAACAGGTTTGCTGTCAGACTGACAAGACTACAAAATGTATTAGACAATAGCAGGAAGTCAGTAGGGAATACCACCAGGCTATAACCAGACATTTTAGGTTTGCACACCAAGCTCCCTATGCTATTGCCTCTCTCCCGAAATACATATGTGTAGCACATAAATATATACTTAAAATGCAGTGTCTATTCTAAAATTCTCATACTATGCTCTCTAACGTCTAATTGAAGCAACATACCTCGAATGACAGAATGTTGTTCCAAAGCTGTCGAACTTTCTCATTAACAAATAGTGAAAGTATTGGCAGCTTTAAAACAGTGATCTATCTGTAAGTACAGAATATAGCAATCCAAAATATACAGTCCATGAATCTATGACACCTACATAAACCTTTAAGTAAGTATATCCATAAGTAAGTAATGTACATAAACCTTTAAGTAAGTATACCCATAAGTAAGTAATGTACATAAACCTTTAAGTAAGTAAGTATACCCATAGGTAAGTAATGTACATAAACCTTTAATTAAGCGTATGCATAAGTAAGTAAGCATACCCATAAGTAAGTGATGTACATAAACCTTTAAGTAAGTAAGTATACCCATAAGTAAGTAATGAACATAAACCTTTAAGTAAATAAGTATACCCATAAATAAGTAATGTACATCAACTTTTAAGTAAGTATACCCATAGGTAAGTAATGTACATAAACCTTTAAATAAGTAAGTATACCCAAAGGTAAGTGACATACATAAACCTTTAAGTAAGCGTATGCATAAGTAAGTAAATATACACACAAGTAAGTAAATAAATAAATAGTAAATCTGTAAAGAAAGAAATTAGTGTGTGTAACAGAAGGCACGAGGCAAAAAAATTCCACAAAAAGCTAAGTACATACTTGGCTCAGTGATCATAGTATCAAACAAATATGAATGATGTAAAAAAGAAAAAATAATGCAGGAAACTAAACTCAAGACCCTGTCATTGTAAGGCTACATACTTAATCATTATTACAGTGAGCAGCTTGGCAGCAGCTCCTACAATTATCCCTCATTACATGTAGTCATAATATGCTCTATGACGACATCTTGTTTGGTCATGTATTTGAATCTCAGTGTTCCAAAGCTGCTGATACTGTCACTATTCAATAATGAGGAAGTCCGACATCTTTGGAATGACATTCTGTCATTCGAGGTATGTTGCTTCGATTAGAAGTCAGGGAGCCTTGCTGCTGACACATATCCTCTTTGTTGGCTCTCTTTTTGCATGTATGTGTCTAAAGATTGTTATTTAGTACCTCTGAATTGGCCAGAATGCTGCCCAGTCCCAAAATTTATTTTTATTTATTTATTGTTTGTTAACTGGGTTAGTCCCACTAAGCTAGTAATCTCTTTTCAGATGAGACCCAGGCTAGCATTTCTACTACTAGGAGAAATTTGGCTAGGGCTTCATGGAACTTTGTCTGCTCTTTTCAATGGGTATTATTGGATCTTTTGCATCCATATTAGCTACCACCAAACTGAACGGATGGGAACTTGGTTTCATGTCTCATCCAAAGGACAACACACTCAGGAGTACAGCATACCCTCCAATACTGCACTGCTTTGTCAGCAATCAAATTACCTTTGGTGGGAATAGAACCTAAAGACTTCTGATCATTCAGCACCAAAGGTGGATGTGCTCCCTGTTGCACCATTGACACTGATGATGATATATGCCTGGATATTTCCCTGGGTATAATATAGAGGATTATGAATGGGTCGCTGATCATAACCTGCTTATTATGTGTTCAAGCCATGGATGCTAAGAAATTCACCTTGACAGTGAAGCTCCATGTACTACTAGTTACAGAAAAAAAAAGTGTTTTGCTAGCTTTCAAAGTCATAAAGCACTTCGTGACCACTGTAAGAAAGACAGTGTAAAGAAAGTTTGGTATGTTTAAACTCACCTTGTCTTGCCTCTCAGCTGCCCACATTTTTCACAGAATGTACATTTTTTCCTCATATATTTTGTATGCTCCTCATAAAATCTGTACTATTCTGACAAATCATGGAGAACTCAAGTCACTAAATAATGGCATACATTTGAGTTTCAGACTTTGTATACTTCATAAAATGCAGGGTAAAACAAATCTTGTTATTCTATCAACTTTCTAAGTTTATAAGTCAGGGACACTACTCGCACAGACAACAGGAAGAAACAAGTTGTTTTTTATCCAGCCAATGTCCTTTGCTGATCAGCACTGGCAGGTTTGACTGCCTTGCACAAGACTTGATCTTAACAAGTGAAGCAGGGTGTACTTAACATTTGTTAAGATCGGGTCTCTCTCTATAGTAGCATTTAACTGATTTGTCTTTTTTGGATATTGGAGTGTAATCACCATGTTTCATATACTACAGTTTATTAGGTATTCGTGATCCAGTCATTTGAAATGTAACAACTTTAACTAGACTCAAGAAATAGTAAACGAGAGTATGAGGCAGTGCAATTTAAACATGCTGCAGCAATGTAGGAAGGAATTCAACACATTTAGTAGAATACTTATACAAGGCCACAACTGAGGTGGTGGTGCTGCGGTAGCGTTGTCGCCTCACAGTAAGACATTGTCCTGTTCGATTCTCAGCTAAAGCGTCTTCTGTGTGGAGACATGCGTGAATGGGCGTACCTTCGTTGAAGGTTGTACGTTAGGGCTGACAACTCGGTACGTAAAAATCTGCTGCCAATCATTAGTGGACTGGAGTTCCACTGTGGCGACCCCTAACCGGGAAAAACATAAAGATACAACAACAACTTATACAAGGCCACAAATGTACAGTCTATATACACTGTTTCCAAGTCCATTGATTTGATAGACAGCTTACATAGACTGTGACATAAGAGGATGTGCAGATAGTTTTTCTTTACTTATTTATTTACAAACTGAACACATTTTTACTGCAGGGGACAAGCCCTCCTGCACCCCTCATGTGGAGGACTGCACCCCCACACCCCCTGCTAACTATATACACCAACTCCAAGATCGCACAACAGTGGAGAAGGGGAAAATTCCATCATTCAGTATTTTGAATTTTCAGTCGTTTGGGATTCAGTCTTTTGGTTTTTCAGTCTTCTGAAGTAGACCCATATATATATACATATATATATATATATATATATATATATATATATATATATATATATATATATATACACACACACACACACACACACACACACACACACACACACACACACACACACACACACACACACACACACACAATAAAATAAATAGAAAATAACTAAACAGATAGCACATTTAGCCATACTTCTAAATACCTTTTTCAGTAAATTATAGGATCATACGAGTTACAAGGCAACTGAGCTCTAGGCCACTTCTGCCTTTCCAGTAACCACCCTTAGGCCCTGACTTTCTTCTCAAAGAAGGCCAAGGAAGTCATACCAGGAGTGAATTTATGAATGCCCATCCAGTTGTCCAGCTCCTTTTTAAAGGCAGACAGTATGTCACACTGCTTAACTTGGATGGGGAGCTTGTTCCAGAACAGAGGTAGGTTGCACCCCAGAATACTCTAGAAATATGTCTTAGAGGTACAAAGCCTCTGACGAATACCTCCTCATGTCTTCTTGATTTTGATCTAATACTGTAAAATACATTTTGGATTGTTTTCAAGAAATCATTTTCTGTCTATTTCCCTAATGATGATGATGATAATAATAATAATCGTAATAGTATTAATAATAATCATAATAATAATAATAATGATAATAATAATAATAATCATAATAATAATCATAATAATAATGATAATAATAATACAGTGTTATTAAATAGGAGTCATCACTGACCATAGGACTCTGTTTCTCCCTTCTGTTTCAAAGGTATTGCTTTGGCCAGAATTTGTCAACAGTATCTTCTTCCTTGTAGGTGCTGATGCAAGTTTTGCACCTTTTTAGGTACTGACTGTAGGTGCAAGACTTTCTCTTGTATCCCACATTGTGGTTTGCATTTTCTGCTCTTCTTGCAATATCTGAATACCCTTAAAGGTGTTTGCCTTACAAGCACAAAAAGGTGTTTGCCTTACAAGCACAAAGTACAGGGTTCGAGTCTCACAAGGGATAATTGGTTAGGCTTAAAATGGCTCGCTAGGACAATTAGCCTAGTACTAATCTATGAGTCAAACCCAGATTTGATGAATATGCTTCACCTCAAAAAATCTAGATCCATCAGAGCCACAAGGGCGGGAGACTTAAACCTCGACACGGCTATTAATAGGACGTGCTGGAGGGATAGATTCATCACCCAAAGACTCCCTATGCTGTGGAATAAAATCCCGGTATATGTGAGGCAGAGCACCTCGCTGGCCTTGTTCAAGAGAAATCTTGACCAATGGATGGGAGATCGCAGATATACCCCAGGGATTACCTCAGTGTCACTGCTCGACAGAGGCACAGCAAAATAATGGGTATAGTTCCCCATACTAAAGGGGTGGCGTAAGCCACAAAACTATGGGCTAGGCTTGTAAATGCCCTCGGGCAGATAGCCTAGTATGAACCTATGAATAAAGTTCTCTTACTAGTACTTCTTTCATTTAACTCTTGATTTCCTGGATTTATATGTTTCATTTTTGTTTTCAGTCTGGCAAACAAGCAGGTAGGTTGGCTTCAGGCACACTATTTCTATCATGATCAAAGACTACAAAACTATAACTTTCACAGGTGAGGAGATTTACAGCATTAGATAGCTATAAAGTAAAGTCACTTAATTCTAAAATAGTAATATCAGGATATATTTTGCCTTTTTTGTCTTTGTCTCTCCGAGTTGGTCATCTAGTGCTGGGTACCCTAAACTGACCATTTTGTTCCCCTTCGTATATAACAAATGCAGGCAGTGGAGGTAATAGTTGGGGCTGAACAGCCATCATGCTCATCTGGTATGCATTTATGCCATAATCCCTTCCTGTGGTAGCTGGTTATCTCCTTGATGAAGTAAATCATGTAATGGTTGAAATTGGCACAATTTTCTAGACATCATAACCAGCAGTATTATCACACATTGCTTGTCAGTTACCTGGAGTTCACCAATCAGGAGTTCATATTGCAGTTCCACTCATCCTCCAAAAGGTGATGCCCATACAGTGACCATAGCAAGGCTCCCCTCCCCAGAAATAGTATGCATTCATACCCCAACCTGTTCCTTCAGTAGCTGGACTCACTAGCCAGATCAAGATCACTAGTACCCCATCAAGACTTCATCCTTCTGTACCATAGAACTTTTAGTTATGTACTCACCATAACTTCAGATGTTTGGGATCCATCTCGCCTACATTCTGACTGATGGGTTCGGAGCCGATCCCTCGGCTCCGACTCGGCACGCTTATGCCAAAGAGCGAAGTCTCTAATTGGCTGAGCTTACTATATCCCAGGATGCACCACTACCAGTCCCCCAGATCTAGTTTGTCCGCATACATGCACACATGCACGCCCTGCTTATATAACATCGTCAGATGAAACAAGATAAACAGTAAAACTCAAAACCGTTCAATCTCTTCTGATCTCCAAGGCAGGGGGAAGGGGGGGGGGTTTGAGGAATGTAGGCGAGATGGATCCCAAACATCTGAAGTTATGGTGAGTACATAACTAAAAGATGTTATGTGATCCTATCTCGCCTACATTCTGACTGATGGGACAGCGTCCCTAGCACCTGAATCCTGGGTGGCTCACTGGAAAACACTCCTGAGTACCGTGGAACCAAATGATGCTCGTCCTTTAGATGCCACATCCAATTTGTAGTGGGAAATGAAAGTGTGCGGGTTGGACCAAGTAGCCGCAGCACAAATTTCCGATATAGCGAGCTTGGAGTGAAAAGCTATAGAAGTAGCCATAGCTCTGGTAGAATGAGCTTTGATAGATGTTGAAAGTTGCTTATTCGAAGAAGAATAAGCCTGAGTTATGCAATCTCTGATCCATTTGGAGATAGTAGCTTTTGTGATGGTTTGACCCAATTTATTATCTGAGAAGGACACAAACAACTGGCCTGACTTACGAAGTTGCTGAGTCCTGTCTAAATAGAAGCGTAATTGCCTGTGAACATCCAATTTATGGAGAGTGTATTCTGCTTCATTAGAGAATTTTGGGAAGAAAACTGGTAGCTCTAGAGATTGTTGGAGACAGAAACTAGAACAGACCTTTGGGACAAAGGATGGATTAGGCCTAAGTGATACTCTATCCTTGTGGAAAATCAAGTACGGTGGCTTAATAGACAGGGCTTGAAGCTCTGAAACTCTTCTTGCAGAAGTAATTGCAACTAAGAAGGCAGTTTTCCAAGACAGATATTTTAACTCACATGTAGCAGCCGGTTCGAAAGGGGAAGATGTTAATGGCTGAAGCACCAAATCAAGATCCCACGGAGGCAGGATGAAAAATTGGGGGTCTTAACAGGCACGCACCTTTAATGAAAGTTTTGCATAGTCTGCTGCTCATTAATGGAGGATCCATGGATTCGTGGAATTTAGAGATAGCCGCTAGTTGGACTTTAATAGTAGAGACAGAAGATCCTTGATTAAACAGGGATGTTAAGAATTTCAAAACCTCTGGGATAGGAGCAGTGATAGGGTCTAAGCCCTTGAGTTGAGCCCAGATAGCAAACCTCTTCCACTTACTGAGGTACAATTTGTTAGTGGTGGGTTTGTGGGCCGAAGATAAAATGTGAACAACTTCCGGGTCTAGTGTGTGACTTCTGACTAAAGTCGGAAGTGGAGGAGCCAAGCTGTCAATTTCAAAGATCGAAGGGACTGATGCTGATGTCCCGACTGATGAATTAGCAGGTCCGAATTAGGTCTAAAGTCCACGGATCGTCCACGCATGTTTCTTCAGGTAAGGAAACCATACCTGACGAGGCCAGTATGGGGCAATCAGTATCATTGCGGACCCCAATTGAGAAGCTTTTTGAATGACTTTGGAAAGAAGTGGAATCGGAGGAAAGGCATAAAGTAGCCCTGTTGGCCAAGGTTGTGCTAGAGCATCCATAGCTGGTACTCCCTGATGTGGGATCAAGGAGAAGAACCTTTGGCACTTGGTGTTTAGTGGAGTTGCAAATAGGTCGCAGCACGGCGTCCCCCATCTCCTGAAAACCTGAGCTGCTACTGTTTGGTTTAGAGACCACTCGTGAGGAGAAAGAATTGTCCTGCTCAATTTGTCTGCCAATATATTTGACCTTTCCGGAATGTGGGTCGCTACCAAGAAGCGGTTGGTAGCTACAGCCCATTCCCACACTCTCATGGCCTCTCTGCAAAGGGGGTAAGATCTGGTCCCTCCTTGTTTGTTCAGATACCAGACCACCGACATGTTGTCTGTGTGGATGGCGATGATGCCCTGAGGAAGAAACTTGTGTAAGGCCTGTAGGGATAGAAGTACAGCCCTCATCTCCAACACGTTGATGTGGAGAAGAGCTTCCTCGGAAGGCCAGGAGCCCTGACCTAGCCTGCCCAGACAATGCCCCCCACCCTATCTGGGAGGCATCTGTCGTCAGGGTAACCACTGGAGAGGGAATAACAAAGGGGCTTCCTTGATTCAGATTGGATGTCTGAAGCCACCAGCGAAGGTCCCGTTTGCATATTTCCGTAATCATGATGTGATGATTGAGAGGAAGATCCTGAAAGGACCATTGAGTTGACAATAGCCACTGAAGAATCCTCATGTGCAATCTTGCCAGAGGAACTAAAAGAACCGTGGCAGACATTGAGCCTAAAACTTGTAGAACCATCCTGGCTGGGGCTTTGGATCTCGAGATCAGAGCTTGAACTTGGCCCTGTAAAGTTTGGATCCTTTCGGCAGGAAGAAAGACGCATCAATCTTGAGTCTATCTCTGCTCCTATGAACTTTATGCTGAGAGGGCAGCAAGACAGACTTTGACCAATTGAATGTAATCCCCAGGGTAACACCCAGGAGATGGTGGCTTTGAGGTTGTCCATTAGTAGATGCCTGGTGGTGGCAGTCAGGAGCCAGTCGTCCAGATAGGGAAACACTTGGAATCCAAGACTTCTCAGGTGAGCCGTCACTACTGCCAAACACTTGGTGAACACCCTGGGGCTGTGGTGAGACCAAAGGGCAGAGCGCAAAATTGGTAATGACTGACTCCCAGGCTGAAGCGCAGATACCTCCTGGACGCCTGATGTATCGGTATGTGATAATAGGCGTCCTTGAGGTCTATGGAGCACATCCAAACATCCTTCTCCAACAATGGGAGAATGGATTGTAACGTGACCATTCGGAATTTGGATTTCGTGACGGATTGGTTCAGTCTGCTGAGATCCAATATTGGTCTCAGGTCCCCTGTCTTTTGGCACTAAAAGAACCTGGAGTAATTTCCTGATCCGATCTGGTCTGTGGGGACCGGTTGGATGACTCCTTTTTCTAGCAGCTTTAAAGCTTCTGCGGCTGCCATTTCCCTTTGACTGGGTGGTGGGTCCGGGATTCTTTTGGACGGTGGGGGCGAGTATGTGAATGGGATGGTGTAACCTCCGGCAATGATCTGAAGCACCCATCTGTCCTGAGTGATTGACTCCCAGGCTTTTAGGTGCTTGGCAAAACGACACCCGACTGGCTCCGGAGCAGCACAGCCGGGCACTCCCTCATGACGTGTGGGAGGCTGAAGAGCCACGAAAGGACTCGCGGTCTCCAGAATTGCGGGGCCCTCTGCCGCCTCTGGGACGGCGTCTCCCTGAAAAATTTCCCTGTCCTCTGCCTCTGGAAGGGGAATCTTCCTGCTGTTGGGAGAAAAACTTACGGGATTTGCGGAACCACATTTTCCCCCCTCCTTTAGCCTTGGGGTAAGGCCGAAAGGGAGTGGAATAACGGGCACCTACGGCAGATAAAGTTTTTCCCTCTTGCTCACAGCGGGTAAGGGTGTCTTTAACCTTGGGTCCAAACAAGGAGGACCCATCAAAGGGAGCGTCGGTGAAGGAAGACTTGAAGGCCTCCGCAAACTGACACAAGCGGAGCCAGGCTTGTCTCCGTAGAGCCACGCCTGTGCCTGCCGCTCTACCCGCCCCTTCGGCCGCATAGGAAATGAGCCTCATGGACGAGTTAGAAATTGACGTAAGGATAGCCAACTGAGAGCTAACCGACTGGGCTAGCTGCTCAGGTAGGTTACCCGAGAGGGAATCTGACAACTCCTTGACCAGATCCCTCTGAAGCCTGGTAAAATGTGCCAAATAATTCAGAGACCTTAAAGTAAAGGCCGCTGAAGTCAGGGTGCGCTTCCCGCACCTGTCCATACTCCTAGACTCCTTATTAGGAGGATGGATGGACGTTGAAGCCTCTGCCACGTCCTGTTGTGTAGCAGATGCCACCACCATGGCATCTACAGCCACGCCTTTAGTGAGGAACTCCTTCTCGGGGGGCAGACAAAAATTTATTTGGACGAGAAGGACTGGTTCCACGGTATCTGGATGTTCACGCCTTCGACAAACTAAATCCAGAAGCTCGTCAAGGGCGGAGACACCCAGGAGGCGGAGGGCTGAGCCCCAAAGGCCTTGAGGAGCACTGACTCATCAGCAGAGGGGGGTTTGGATATCCAGCCGCCTCGTTGTTTGAGGATCTCTAAGATGTCTGCAAAGGAGACATCATCCGAGGACGACTTCGGGGACCCTCTGCATCATCAAAATCAGTGTCTGATGTAATAGACTCGGGGGAGTCCACGTGCTTCCTCTTCCACTATCTCTTGCTTGGGGGTTCCGCCGAAGACACCTCCGAAGAACCCTCAGGAGGAGGGGAACCCCAATGGGGTAACCTCAGGCCCCGGGCTCCGCTGACTACGGACAGGGAACTGCCAAAGACCCAGTCTCCACGCCCAGGGAAGGTGCCGGTAAAGCCGGAGAGATGGCAAGAGGACTTGGCCAAGGCACTCCTCATGGCTCTGAAAGCCGGACCCCAGAATCCTGGGAGTGTCCGGTCCCGAGCCGTGATAGCCGACGGAAGTCCCGCAGCCAAGCACCGAGGGGAGGCTCGGAACCGAAGCATAGGTCCCAAACATCACCCCGGTCCAGCCGAAGAAGTCCGCGTACCAAACTCGGACCAAGGCCCGGGTTGAGTAAGGGTCGGAGCCGACCCTGAGATCTCCACCGGCTCCAACAGCACCTGCTCCGATGGAGCCAAGCAGTCGGAGGAGGAATGGCAATGGGTGGGCCAAGGTCATCGGCTCTGAAGCCAACTGGGTCGGAACCGAAACAAATTTTGGAAGACTGGGGACTGGAACAGTCTTTGGAGCACCCTGTCTATATCAGAATCTGACATCCTCAAGACCGAGAGGAAACAGAATGGGTTCGAGACGGCCTCTCCAACGGCCCCAAAGGACTAGGGGACCGGCTCGAGGTGAGTCAATGACTATCGGCGCCGAAGGAATACACACAGCAGATTCCATCGGTGCCGAGGTGGACTTCGCGCCGAGGAGGAAGTGTCTGAGCGAACCCTTGTCGGCTCCGAGACCAGTGGAGCCGGAAGGTGACTCGCCTCGATGCCCCAGCCATCGGCTCCGAAGCCAGAGGCGTCCACCCTGGTGGCATCGCGGCAGACCCTTCCATCCTCGGCTCCAAGTCCTTGGAGCCGAAGGAGAGGCCTGCCTATGTCTCTTGGCGGTCGGATCCGACGGACTGGTCGGAACCGACGCCTTTCTTTTAGCCGGAGAAGGAGAGGATGCCAAGGCTTCTTCAAAAGAAGGTTTAATTAACCCTTAAGAATTAATTTATTTTTCCTCTCCTGGAGGACCCTTGAGGAAAAAGCGTGACACACGCTGCATGACTCCTGTAAGTGTTTTGCACCTAGACAATACACACAGAGCGAGTGATCGTCTGTGATGGACATTTTAAAACTGCATTTGGTGCATTTTTTAAAGCCCGAAGGCCTAGGATTTTGAGACATTATGGAAAGTGATTTTGACACACACAAAACAAAATACAACTGACTTTCCGATAACACTTCCTAATAATAGGTTTTCAAATAACAAGGGTATTTTGAAACCCTGTAAGTTTTTAAAGAAGGTTGACTGACCTGGAAGGCCCTAAAATGAAGGAGGCCTACCAAACACAACCCAATCACACAACAAGTCTTAACCAACTCCAAACACACACAAAGAGAATAATAGTGAACAATAGCTGTTAAAACAGCTTTTTTGTGAATAGAACACGAAATTCCTGACAGAAAAAGATAGTAGAATTACTACTTAGCTCAGCCAGCTCGAGACCACGTCTTCGCAGATTAGCGGCAAACGAGATCTGGGGGACTGGTAGTGGTGCATCCTGGGATATAGTAAGCTCAGCCAATTAGAGACTTTGCTCTTTGGCATAAGCGTGCCGAGTCGGAGCCGAGGGATCGGCTCCGAACCCATCAGTCAGAATGTAGGCGAGATAGGATCACATAACATCCAACTTTTAAACAAAATCAATAAAATATTAAAGAATATAAATAATATAAGGTAGCACTGTCATAGTAGTATGTGGGAAGCAGAGATGTTATCCAAATAAGTTCATACTTTATACATTTGTGTCTGTGGTAGGATGTACTTTTGTTGTAAGGTTATAATTTCCAAGCAGTAGTATATTTTCATCTGGAAAGGTTAAGTCTAACATTTAATCACTACATTTGCTTTTACTAGTCTTCTGCATACCTTTTTTTGTTCTGGCCAGAATTTGTCAACAGTATCTTCTTCCTTGTAGGTGCTGATGCAAGTTTTGCACCTTTTTAGGTACTGACTGTAGGTGCAAGACTTTCTCTTGTATCCCACATTGTGGTTTGCATTTTCTGCTCTTCTTGCAATATCTGAATACCCTTAGCCTCTCAGTTGTGTCAGAGAAAATGGATCTGCTTACTGAGTCACACTAAGAAAATTAATTCTTCTCCTAAAGAGTTATGGTTATGTAAGGGGGTAGATTTAGTGGTGTGCTTTGATGCTGCTGGGTGTGTTCTATGTTTTTGTGTGTGTGTGTGTGTGTGTGTGTGTGTGTGTGTGTGTGTGTGTGTGTGTGTGTGTGTGTGTGTGTGTGTGTGTGTCTGTGTCTGTGTGTGTAGTAGCACTGTTAGCAAAAGTTTTTTTTGTGATGTAAAATATAGGGTAAAAGTTAATGTATTCCTTGTACCACCTTACTCATATGTGCTAATCCTGACCCTACCCCTAACTATGCCTCTACCCCTGTCCCTAACCCTACCCCTACACATTACATTACTAAAAACCCTTTCCCTAATACTATTCAGCTGATGCTTGATCTTTTGGAGTTTACTGACACTGGGAGAGACGTTGTCAGTGTTTTGTGATTCGCTCATTTTGTGTATCACACATTTATTGTGGTCAAGTATTTTTGTTCTCTCTGTCATTTGTGAATGTTGCTCATTTGGGTTGTCAACCAGTCATAATACAATTACATATATTTTTTTAACATGAATTTCTTACACAATTCAAACCTTCCAGAAGCATGATGGTTACTTATTACTAATTTAATTTTTTCCTAACCTTGAATGCCGTCATGTAAGTCACCATTGCTGATGTGATTTTGTTTTTCACCTATAATACACTACAAGGTCACAGTTGATGATATTACAATGCCCTAGTCTATCTAGTGAGATCACAGCCACATTCATGTAGAATGAAAGTAATGAGTCATACTATTAAGTGTGAGAATCCTCAGTAAAAAAATGCAGTGACTTTTTGTAGTTATACTTGTTTTCTACATATGTGTTCCACCATTTGTGACAGTTTTTTGCAGAATGATAAGGAAATAGCTGAGATAATATAACCTTTTTAAAAAGTGATATTTTGTGAGTTTTAGGTCCTGTCTTCATTCTACTTGCCTTATTCGAGTCAGCCAGAGTGTCATATTTCCTAGCTTGTAAAGCCCAGTTAGTTACTGAAGTTGCTCTTATTGGTTATCAGGTTTATTCACCTGCAGACTACAAGGGTCTTGATAGATTTATGACTCCAGATAATGGAAAATGTAGCTTTATGTGACAGTACACAGTAAAAAAAAGCTGTGAATTATGAGTTTAAATGGCATTATAGCCTCAGTAAGGATGAAATATGAAATAAGAGCTACAAGTGCAGTGTTTTCTTGTGTTTTCCTTGAAAAAAATCCAGTTGTGACAGGCAAAATGATGCAAGAGAAAGGGAGACAAATTCCTAATGAAAATAGTATAAAATTTCATTCAGTCTAAAAATGTTGTGCACCAAGAAAGCTGACTAAGACAGAAATTATGGCAGAAGAAACAGCCAAGTTACACTTTTTTAAATATGTGAAGGCATGAGGATTCTATAAGGAAGAAAATACACTGTGGAGAAAGGAAATATTGCATTTAAGGTATTTTTTCCGCCGGAATAACTCAGGTTTTATTTATGATAAGTGCTTTTATTCACCAACTGGACTTCATCAGATTAACTTTCCAATAACAGCTTTACTGATGGAAAATAATTTATTTATTTGCATTTGTTTACCGGGAGGTCTGCTAGGACAGGGTAAGCCCATTTTGAGTAGAGGCCCAGGGAGAAAAGCTCCAAAAACAAACAACATGATAAAGCTACAGAATCAAAATATAGAAATCAAGCAGCGATTGTACAGAACACATTACAGAATAGGTAATACAGTAAAATAGATAAAATCTTGCATCTATATAACTAGTATTAAGTATGCAAGCCAAACAGGTATACAATTGATGACATGGGATAACAGTGAATGTGTGAACAATACAGTATTACAGTTTTGCAGTAGAGAGGGAAAGATGGACATCAGCAGATTAAAGATTCTGAAAGCAAGGTATAACTTTAGGGCTACTGCTATATTTGCATCAGGAATGAATAGAAGATATAGTAGGTAACTGATATAGTAGATTATGGGTGGCACATGTTGGACTTAATAAGTTGGAAGCACTGAATGCATATATGAGGAGTCTGAGCTGTAAGTGAGATTGGGAGGAAAAGTAAGAAGGCTAGGAATATTTTTTTTTATAGTCAGTGCTGGTACATATACATAACCAATGGGAGAATAGATGTTGTTTCAGCGAAGTCCTAAAGCATTCCTGATTACTGGTAGACCTAACTGAAGGAGGGAGAGCATTCCATAGTTTTGCTCTAACATATGGGTAATGCATTTGACTGGCGGAAAGATTAGGTTTTGCTACGTTAAGGAGTATCTGATTGACTGATCACAGAGATCTATTTGGGTGATACTTGGTGAACAGAGAGGAGAGGGTAGGACAGCTAGAAGGCTTATAGATTAGCTTATGAGCTATGGTTAGTTGCAGGTATGTTAGGTGTTGGAGACGTTCTAGCCAGTTTAGATGTTGGAGTGATACACAATAGTGGGAGGAGTGTTTGGCGCTGGTTACAAATTTTGCAAATTTATTGTAGCATGAGTCCAGTTTGGATTTAAGAGAGAATTGCATATTATTAGTAGAGGTGCACCATAGAGCAAGGATGGAAGTAGAAAGGAAGAGGGAAGGGATAGTCTTGCTGCATAGGTGAGGAAGTGTTTGTGCCTGTACAGGATGCTTAGTTTCAGATGTTTTTTTTTGATGTTTGTGTTAATATGCTGGTCAAAAGTTAGGGTTCATCTATGATGACCCCTAGAAGTTTGGTATATGGGACTACTTTGAGGCAAGTGTTGTTGAGTGAGCTGATGATAAATTCATTTTTGGTTTTGGTTGGGTTAAATATATGCTTTTTTTTCAATAAAGCCAGCAGATATTGCCAATATGCTGGCTGACAGATTCAGTGCCAACTTTACCCCTCCCCCCAAAAGGACCAATCACAATACCAGTAGATTGCCAGGCACCCAGTATTACTGCTGCACAGGTTAAAACAGCACTATCCAAGGCCAAGAATACAGCTTCTATGGGACCTCACAATATTCCTGGCTGTGTTCTACATGAACTACAGAGTGAACTGGCACCTCACCTGTGTGCCCTGTTCAATCACAGCCTCACCTCAGGCTTTGTCCTGACCGAATGGCACACTGCTATAGTCATCCCTCTTCACAACAGAGGAGTGACTATAGACCCCATTAGCTTGACAAATTTGATATGCATAGCTATGGAACGCATCATCATGGACCTAATAAACAAGGATAGAGGGAATCTCCAAACTCTGGATCCCACTCAGTTTGGTTTTGTGAAGGGTAGATCATGCCTGCTCAACTTGGTTGACTTCTTTGAGTCAGTCACCAGAGCTGTGGATGAAAGCAAGGTGGTTCATACAGCCTACCTTGATCTGGCCAAGGCCTTTGATACCATTCCCCAGTCAGGAATCATAGAAAAACTAACTAAGCTAGGCATCAACCCCTATATCACTAGGTGGGTTGCAAATTGGCTCACAGATAGAACCCACAGTGTGAAGGTAACAGACTCCAAGTCAGAATGCCGATCAGTCACGAGTGGAGTCCCACAGAGATCGGTCCTGGGTCCTCTCCTGTTTGGTATCTATTTCTCAGAAGTTCAGGTCAACACGAAGGGACTCTGGCTGACAAAATTCACAGACAATTGCAAGTTGGGATCCATTATTAACTCCCCAAGTGATGTTGACATCCTACAGAAAGGCCTCACTGAGACCAACGACTGGTTTCAGAACCATGCATGGCTTTAAGCTCAATGCCAAAAAATGTGTCGTTATCCCCTTTGGGAAAAATCCTGTTCCCATGAATTACCACATTGATGGTAGTCCACTGAACACAGAAGACATTATAAGAGATCTGGGAACACAGATTGACAGCAACCTCTCTTTTGATCACCACATTGCCACTGTGGTCAGAAAGTTCTTCTATGTGTCACATCTCATTACTAAAGGTTTTGCATCCAGGAAGAAAGAGGTCATTGTCTTCCTCTACTTTTCCCTCATTAGGCCAGTCATCAAGTACAATGCCCCATTTGGCATGTACCTCACTAGCACCTGCAACAACTGGAGAGGCCGCAAAGTACCTCACAAAGAGGACCCTAGGCCTTAAATACTTGCCCTATATGGACAGACTCAAAAACCTCCAACTATTCTCTGTCTCATATCACCTACCTAGAGGCGATCTCTGCTTGACTTACAAAGCCATGTCTGACCCAGCTCTGTTAGAAATGCTACATCTAAAGAAATCCCAATCTCTCCACACCACATGCTCCAGAGACCTCAACCTCATTACCACAATCAAAAGAATGTGCTGGAGGGACAGGTTCATAACCCAGAGACTGCCCATGTTATGGAATAGACTTCCCATACATGTCACACAGAGCACCTCACTGGCCCACTTCAAGAGAAATCTTGATGAGTGGATGGGAAATAGAAAATTCACTCCCAGTATCACTCCAGTGGCTCTACTCTACTGTGACACTGGGAACTAAGGTCGGGTGGCATGATGCCAGGTTAATCCTATGGGCTAGGCTTGTAAAGGCTCCAGGGCCATTAGCCTAGTACACACCTATGAACCTATGAACTTATAAAGATCTTTATTAAATTATCACATATGGCAAAGGCTATCTTACATTTATATAAATGAAAAACAAACATTGACACCACTTTAGTTATAAACATTATACATCACAGACACCATTGAAACAACTGTAGTTGCAAACATTATGCATCAATTATAATCTATCCAGTCATTGTCAGTTAAGCATTATATGGTTCATTCATATCCTGCCTCTTAAACCTTATTCCTTCTTTGCATATATTGTTCCCACAATTCCAATTTTGTTTCTATGTAGTTTGCTCCGTCCCTTTTCTAAAGATCCCAATTCTAGTTATTTTATCTCTGTTACTATATTCACCACTTCTAGTAAAGTTGGTCTAGACTTTGATTTCCATTTTCTAGTAATTGCTTTTTTGGTAGCCACCATAATTAGACACAGCAAGGCTTTACCATGTCTAGGCAATTCCAGTTCTGTTTCATAGCTCAAAAAATCATCTCCCTAGTCAATCCAATCCACTCACCTAGCATTTCCAACAGAGCGGTTCGCAGGGAATCCTTAAAGCTGGCCATCTCATTACACTCCCAAAAAATATGCTCCCAGCCATCCCTTTCTTGCTCATCGTACTTCCAACATTTGCTATTCACCTGAGGAAAACTTCTTTGTAGTCTACTTGGGGTATATAAATACCTGTGTAAATACTTCCAGGCAAATATCCTAAACCTTCTAGATTTTGTTGCATATTTGGGAGATATACATATATCAACCATTGTCTCTTTGTGAATTTTTTATCCATTCTCTCTTCCCAGTCCTTTCTAAGCTCCTCTGATTGAGTGTTTTAATTATCATGCGATATTTTATAGGATCTACTAATTATTCCTGATTTAACAGCATGCATTTAAGGTATGTTGTCCTTTAACCGTTTCCCTACAGTGGTTCAGAATGGGAGCCTATGCAAGTTATACTGCCTAGCTTACACCTCTCAATCAGTATTATACAACCATGTTTGCTTGTATGCTAAGGAATTTACATTTGTAAATTGCATTGTGATTATTTGCTTAAAGTCAAATTGTTTTGATAACAGAATAAATGAAGTGCCTTCTTTGGAAACTTTATAAAATCTACTATAATGATTAGTTTTCATTTAGGAGTTCATTGTTTTTACAATAGATACATTTAAAAATGATGCTTATTTAAAGTCAGTTCTTTGTCTAGACACCACAGCTATATATTTTGAATCGTGGAATTGATTACACAATTCTGATAATATAATAATGAAATTTATCACTAAGAAAATCTTTATTTTGCTGATTTGGTTTCAGAACTTGAAGGCATGATCATTGATTTACAGTGTTATACGTCAATGTAAGATCTAACATGACCATATCGAGTATGTGTTAGCAAGTATTATTTAATGTTACCATTTTCCATCATCCTAGCTAAACTAATTAGTTTTTACTTTATGGTTTCTTCCTTATAGAAAAAAAATACTTTCATGTGCTGCTATGGCTTAGCAGTTTATTACTTTAACTATATAGTTATTCTAGCACAGGACATATGAAACTACTGCCATTTGCTTATTATTTGCTAACTATTCCCCTCCCAGGACTGCCCAAAAATGTTTCACAGTCTTCTCAATTCTAATAGACCGTCCGACCAGAAAAAGCAATGCAGTTGTTTAGGTTCTTACCATAACAGTAGATCATTAAGGAGCGGTCACTATAATACCTACTTACCTACCTATCTACCTACCCAAACTTCTTTACCCATTTCAGGTTTTTTATACAGTTATAATGACTACTACAGTTCCCTTTTGAAAACTATAATAAGCAGCTATTTGTTTTTTATTATATAATATACCTTTATATCACTTTTACAGATTCTTTTATGCTATGTATACTTTTTTGTGTATAAGAATGTTTTTATATTTAAGGCCTACAAGCTGATTTTGGTACTTGTCTTATATTAATTTATAACATTTATAAACATTAAGTACTGCATAATACTAGCACTTTTAGCATGATTCTATCACAAACGCACTTAACTGCAGGATGTATGGATTTTAAGAGAAAAAGAAAACACAACAGCAGCACAGGATATATGAGGATGCTTCACACAACCTACATTACTGCCGAAGTAGGCATGAGACCTGCACAGCCTATGTTATTATGTCTCATGTTATTCTATAACCTCAAACCAAGAAGAAACTTTGCAACGTGGAGGGTGTGATGTTCACTTCCTAAATGATGTTATGCACTTAGTTCACTTAATAAAATTTGAACTGTAAAATATAACTGTAAAATATGTGCTACAAAATAATCAAATAGAAAATAGAGAAGAAGAAGAAGAAGTCCACAGTTGAGTTGAACATGGAATATCCCAGTCTGTGTGTTTCAATAAATGATTTTTAATAAAGGATATTCCATTTTTAACTCAAGTGTGAACTACCTGCTATTTTGTATTTGATTATTTTGTAGCACGTATTTTACAGTTATATTTTTATTAAGTGAACGAAGTGCATAACATAATTTAGCAAGCAACATCACACCCACCACACTGCGAAGTTTCTTCTTGGTTTGTTTTGGACCCAGTATAGGTTGCATACTGGGTTTTGCTGAGACATTCGAGGGATACAACTGATTTCTCTTTTTATTCTCCAACCTCCTTTCCTAGATGCTGTTGCTACTTATTTCCTGCTTGCTGACCATTCGACTTGCCTTCCAACAGCACACAAACCATTCAATGTTCATTATTAGGTCAATGCTGCAGTAACCTAAGCTATACAGGACATCCAGTCACGGCTCAGACCAGCCGGCCAGCTTCCAGTGCTTTAGATCACCTTCCATGCACTCTAGCCACTGCTATGCTCAAGGGAAGTAGTATAAAGGCAGTGGCCAAGGCACCAGATTGAACATCTGCTGTTATAGTAAGTTTACTTACTCAATTGTATTTTCCTCTACCCAGGAATTTCACCTAGGGTCAGGGTGAGAGCTGGCTGGAGGAGATCTTCATTAGGCAGCCTTGAGGGTGCTTTATACCCTCAGGTATGATTATGTCACAGACTTCAGAGTAGATTTTTGTGCAGGGTGGAAAGCCCAAAGTACCCCATGACCCTATTACTCTAAATGTACCAACTATGACATCATGTAACCTCAGGAGGAAAGGGAGTGTTTGATTTTAAACCATGTATTCTATTACCCCCAAATCACAGTTCCGAACCTAGGGTATCAGGGGATTCTTGTAGGTGACTTTCGCCATCAGGGAACCTCTGACATAGCACTTGTAGATCTTCTGAGGCACAGAGACCTTGAAACTGATCATATCGTTTAAAGGCTATAGGACAAAAAGTCACTGCAGGTGATTCTTGGCAATTTTTCCCAAAAGGGCAACAGAAAAAACTGACTTTTGAAAATGTTGTGAGCTACATTGTTTGCAAATTACTATGTTCGCAAGTAACTGGCTTTATGCAAACTGCCAGAGAACTATTTAGATGGAGTAATAAAACTGTGGATTTTCGCACTGTGACTGCTGCTTATAAGACAGATTTACAAGCACCATAAAATATATAGTGTGTGTCATATGCAGCATTTTAGGTATTTGGGAGTACTGTGGTCTACATAGTTAAAGCATGTAAAGTTTCTCCTCCCCTATGCCTAGATACACTGCTGCAGGTCTTTCATGAATCCTGGTATCAGTGCCTAGATGAAGATGACTATGGTTTTATAAGCATTAGGCAACATTTTCAGTTGACAAAATGAATAGAAGCAAATGATTAAAAGGTGTTACTTTACTTATTCATTTAGATTTTCACATTACTATTTTTCAGCAATGAAACAAAAGTCACTTAAAGAATACACTGTAAAATTGTGGCATCAGCAACTACATGTAGCTTGAAAAACTATTTTCCTAAATATAATATTAGTGGTGACATTGGGTTGGCACACAAGTGATGTCCCAAAACAGAACTATTCTCTAAAAATTTATACATAATGATAAAAATATAAATGCAGTGGTGCTGTTGCACAGATAAATTACAAAAACAGTTTGAATTATCTGACTTCTTTTCTGTCAGGCTTTGAGGAGATGGCCCGTAGTTTTTATGTTTCAGAATCTGATGGAGGTACTAGTCTAGGAATCTGTGGATGTTATTGTTTATTGCTATGAAACATGGGCATAAGAACAACCTTTTGATTTCCAAGGGTACGGACTAATATGTTTACACTGACAGCAGATGAAATCAAGGCAAGAGACAGGAAAATATAACTGTTATGTTATTTATAGGGTAAACATAACCATGCACAATATATGAGGTCATTAATCAATAAATTCCTTGATTTAATTTTTGGTTAAATGCCAAATTGATAGTAATGTGTTTTAGTAGAAACTAAAGCTGTTATTACAAGCATAGATCAACAAACTGAAGGTTATTTCCATTATATGAGAGAAAATCTGTCTGACAGAATAGGATGCCAATGTTTGCAATACTTTTTCAGAGTAAAAGTATTTTAAGAAATAGTCTGAGAAGAAATCCTTTTTACTGCTTCATAATTTTTAAGAATTAAACAAAATAAAACAGCCATAACAGTGTCTAGAATAGTGAAAAAATCCCATAAGCACATATACACACACACATAATGCATGATCCTGTAAACCTTGATGATTGCAGTAAAACATAATAATGTTGGAGCATCCACCATCAGACCACTGGATTATAACCAGCTACAAAATTGTACTGTTTTGCCCCAAGACAAGCCTCCTTTCTTGCACATATTGCCATAGTCCCTAATTTTCTGGTACTCTAGGATCATGCCCCCACCCTTAGAGCTTACATCCTCACCATACAGAATAATATGCCTGGGATTTTATAACAGAAGCCCCATCCCTCCACTCACCTCCTTAGTTAGGTTCCTACTGAACGGTAATCTAATAACATAACTGCACTGATTATAATTCATTTGGGACTTATCACATGACAGAGTGCTGAGGGACATACAATTTGCTGCCATAATTTGGTACTGTTTATCTGATTAGCTGAGGATGTAGTCGAGTTGTTATATTTTCAAAGCAATGGGGGTGCAATAGGGCCATACTGTGTTAGGCCATGTTTGCCTAACTTTTAGGTTAGTGAAAACATTTAGTAGATCATGTATGATATTCTGGTATCGCATTTTCTCTGACCTAATCCAGGAAGGAACATGATGCTTGATAACAGAAAGCCCCTCCACCTGGACATTATTGAAAATATTGCACTACCATTAGCTTTAGTAGTTAAAGGGTGGGACTCTGTGCATTGCTCTCATACTTTCTGATGAAGCGTCTGCAACTCGCACTGGGTGGGTTCTGTCTTTCAACCAGTTTGCTACTCATCTTATCACATATTGGTCAATTTTAAAGCATGCAGCATGAACCATAGTAACATTATTATCTATGATGGCTGAACAGGGAGCAGAACTATACCAACATTTCACATCTGGTTTCAAGCCCAGATAAAGCAGTGATTTACTTTGTCAGTAGTTTCATGCCACAAAATGTGCGTAGGCTAAAGGTGAAATCAAATTTCTAAGTGATTTAGCTATGTGACTTGAGCTGTATTTCTGAACAATAAAATATAATTTGTGGTCCAGCATCTATATATCATCTATGCTGGCTTCATCTTACTATATTCACTGTGATGTTCTGATCTCTGCACTGTCTAATACTGATAAAAAACTCTAGTCTACAGCATTAATAGTTGCTTTCTGTAGTAACGGATGAATAAAATTATGCATTATTTGGAATGTCTGAGTAAGCTGGGCCAAGGAGTTCTTAGATGCAATGATGGGCAGTTTCTCATAAAATGGTCTGATATTGGAGCCACAGAGCCAAGACACCTCAGTATTAAATGTGCATCTTACATATGTGTGGATAGTTCTTGAATGGGAAGCTTCTTAGCAATGTCTCATGCAGCTCTCGCCCAACCAGCAGCTGATATCAAATGTCCCAAGTAGTGTGTCATCACCATGCTGAGGAAATAGTTCTATCCCCAATGAAAGGTATATCATAGGCTTAGATGTTATTCAAAATGTAAATAAGAACAATTCCATTAAACAATTAACATAATGTTGTTTTAAACACTAAGTATCTTTAAATAAGTCAGAAGAAGGCTTGATTGTTTTCTGACATGATCCCATAGAAAAAAGCCCATACACTCCTAACAGAGTTGCTAAGTTTAAAAGGAAGTTGAAATTGAATGTTGGAGATGTAAAAAATATTGTAATGCTAACTGGTCTCAAATGTTTTTTGATTGTCTTATGCTATGTAATTTTTTTTGAGAAAAGATTTAAGATTTTCTCAAAGCATTGTGGTCTGACTCTTTTACACTAACAAAATAATTAATATTATTCAATGTATTAGAGATAAACATTGGACAATTCTTGCTGTAGCTAGAAAAACCATCACAAGAAAATGGAAGAATTCTTCACTGTCACAATTTGAAGAATTTCTCTTCTCCTCACTACTGTTAAAGAAGCAACAACTAAGAACAGAAGTTTTCCTAATAAACTGAAAGACGATCCTTGGTTGAAAGTATTAGCCCTCATTGAAACTTTTTCATCATATATTTAAAAATTGCCTTATTGAATAATTAAAAAATTAAGTATAGCTTCTGATATTTATTTACTTTTTACTCTCAGGCAATTTGTACATAATGTAAATAGTTTGTTTTGTTTCTGTTTTTGAAAAATTATACCATTATATTCAATTTGTAAATTGTATTTATTTATTCTAACATATTCTATATTTGTTTTTTCTTTTTAAATGGAACAAAATATTTAAAAAAAAAGAAAAAAGTTCACAGTCTTCTGCTGACCTAAGAACAACTTTTCTTTCCTTAAAAAAAAATTTCAAGGAAGTATCTCTTGTTTCTCTCTGTAGTAAGAACAGTAAAACAAACACTTTTTTGTCTTGTTATACCACATTAAAGTGTATTGGTATTTATATATTCCTACACATATTTACCTTACACACATTTAACCTAACAAAGAAGCCCAAAGTGTGTGTGTATATATATATATATATATATACACACACACACACACACACACACACACACACACACACACACATGCAGACACACACACACACACACACACACACACACACACACACACACACACACACACACACACACACACACACACACACACTACACACTTAAAAATACACATATACCATGCATTTATGCATTTATGTACACACTGGGGTTGCCTTTCAGTATTTCATTGTTCAACAGTTACATATTAATAACTTCAAAGGGGCAATATGAGTGTAAAAGTTGTTTAGCATACACATTCCTGTACAACAAATGCTGTTTCATGTATGCAGGTAAATTATGCCTTGTTACTGAGTAAAGCTATACACAAAATTTTATTTTCTCAGATTTATAACTTTATGACAAGATCAAGCATACAGTATTGTGAGAAGTAAAGTTGCTTGACATTCATATGGATGCAAAATGAATGTGTGGAATGTGTTTGCACATGCTCGCATGTGTATATGTATGTGTACCTAAGGTAGCTATCAAGCATCCCCAACATCATCTATGCAGGAAGACTGGAGCAAAGCTGAGCCTTCTCTGCAGTAAAGAACTGACCCCTTGGGACCATGCACCATCTCTACAGTAGACTTACAGTGATGTCTGCCCTCTGCCTTCTCACAGTGGTCAGGCAAAGTTGTGAGGCTATGCAAGGAATATCCCACCACTCCCTGAGCTGGCTATTCTATACTGCCACAATCTAACTTATGTATAACAACTCCATGGTCACACAACAAAGGAAGAAAGGTAAAAATACACTGGAAGTATACAACCAGCTTGGACAATCTAGTGCACTGTAATAAAGCAAACTTCAGTATTACTTATAAATCTTTAAAAAACTCATACCAGTGGTAAAAATCATAAACATTCCTCATTATCAAAGTTCTAACTATAAAATGTGACTAGATAACTTCTTTCAACAACTTGTGATTAGATAATGTGATAGGCAAGTTGTATGCCATCCATTTATATACATAAATAATGAAAGAAACTTGAACAGTGTAGTTCACTGAAGTGGTTGAAAACACTTCTTTGGAAAAATTGTACACGGTTTTTACATTAAGAGCATTTTGGAAGTAGAAGGGTTTGCGGATGAGGGTGGATCTAAGGGAAAGGATACTGTAAACCAGCTGCATGGAATATCAATTTAATGCTTGGAAGAGAACTGGTCAGAAAATGTCTGAGTTATGGAAGCAAGTGCACTTTGCATCTTTTAAATTAAGAGTTTGTTTTTTAATTCTGCTCTAATTCAGTATATGAAGAACAATTCCCAAAGTTTTGGGACAATGAAAGAAAAGCTATGGTCTAGTGTATGTGAAAGGGATACTGTGACTGCATAGCACACCATTATATTCCTGTTGGAGCTTTCGTTTTTATTTCCTTTTTTGTATCCAGGATAGGCATACAAATAGACTCCAAATAATGGCACAGAGGTACTGTACTACCCACAACTATCAAGACAATTGAATGCACTCTGACATGACAGCTAAGGCTTCAGTGAACCTAATAAGTTCCAAAATTGTCTGACTTTAGTGGCTCAGTTTTAGGGAGGCATATCTATCTCTGAGACTGAAGTGTGCACCTCATTCAAACTGAACATGTGCTGCATGTGCACAGAATGATTGTCTGAAAATGCAAAATTGGTCAGTTTGGGCTGAGGCTGAGGACAGCAGAGAGGCTATCTTGTTTGTGTGATTCCTATGTTTTCTGCTACACCATCTTGTATTGGCTGGGGGTCTGCCTGCACTTAGAGGGAGTAAGAGAACTGGTTGGAACTGGTCTGGCACAGGGTGTTGAGCTAAGAGTTCAGGGACAAGGGTTGATTGGTCAGTTCCGGTGTTTCTATTTTACTTTCATTTTTGTGGTATTTAAACCCCGTGTTGGCAGAGGTTTGTGCTTGTTTGCATGTCACATGCATACATACATACATACATACATACAAATGTTTCAAGCATGGGCATTAATGCCCTTCTAGCTTGCCAATATACCAAAACACTTGTTCCCATAATAAATGTCCAGGCTATTCTTAAAAATATCTGAACTAGTACTTGCTTTAATGTAATTTGGTAGTCTGTTCCAAGCATCAGCTACTCTGTCAGAGAACCAATTAGTGCACTTCTCATTCCTATAGAATCTTCTACATAGGTTATCTGATGATTCTCTAGTACTTTTTGATAACCCCAAACATTCCCAGAGGAAGTTATCCCTATATGCCCTATATACCTGAATAAGATCTCCTAAATATCTGTAAGAGACACTGTACAAGTTCAGATATTTTAGTCTTTCATAATAACTTAGATTTTCACATCCATGGATGCCATTGGTATATTTCCGCTGTACTCTTTCCAGTTTATTCATTCTTGTTTTCCTATAGCATTTCCATATTGTTATTCCATACTCAACTTTGGGTCTAATGTAACTAACAAACAATGACTTCATTATGTTTGATTTCCTAGACTTTATAAATCTTTTTATACAAACTATAGTTCTATAACTATCATTAGCCAATTGGTTGATATGATTAAAAAAACTCATAGCTGAATCTACCCATATACCCAGGTCCTTAAATGAGTCTACAACTTCAATCATTGTGTGCTGTATTAAATATTCACCTTTCAGTTTATTTCTCCCAAATCTCATATGCTTAGTTTTTGATGTATTTATCAACATATTATTCTCCTGTGCTCAAATGGTCAATTTAGTAAAATTATTTTGCAGACATGACTTATCTGTAACACTTGTAATCAGTTTACCCAATTTCAGGTCATCAGCATATAGAGTGTAGAACATCTCAGATGAAAACGTTAGGTCTGAAAGATACAATCTAAACAAGTAAGGGCCTAGGACAGAGCCCTGTGGAACACCTTGACTATAACCAAGGATTTCACATGTCCAGTTGGTGTGTGATACTTGCAACGTTCTATTTGTAAACCATGCAGCTATCTGTCTTATCATCAATATCTAGATGTACTAATTTATTGATCAGTGTTTTGTGTATGACCCTGTCAAAATGCTTAAAGTTAAATATACATAAATCACATCACAGGGCAATTTTTCATTCATAGCTGTATATTGTTATAGAACATCATGTTACAGTTGGTAATAGATCTATTTTCAACATATGCATGCTGATATATGGTTTCAAGTCCCAATCTATCCAGTTCTGACAATAACTTATCCAGTATTACCTTCTCCATTATTTTTCCACAACATGAAAGTAGACTTAAGGGTCTACATGATTATGGGTTTGTCCTACTCCCCTTTCCCTTAAAGACAGGTTTAATAAGTGCATGTCTCCAATCTTGAGGAATCTCCCCATATTTATATGACCTAGTAAGTAATAGATATAATGGTACCATAAGTTCTTGCTGAATTGTTCTCAGGCCACTGTTATTTATTCCGTCTCCTCCCTGCACTTTGTTTGGATCCAGTTTGCACAGTTCTTTTTCAATATAATCTAATTTGATTCCAGTATCTGTGGTTAGCTGGATGTCACTAGGGCAACTTATTACCCCTTTTGTGGAGCCAAACTGTTTTGCATAAGATTTTGTAAATATATCTATAATCTGTTGTGTCTGAGAATACATTTTAGAATCTGCACACAGTTTATCAATTTGTGTATCTTTACTCCTTTCACATCTTATGTATATATAAAAAGGTTTCCTATTATGCTCAATATCTTTATATAAATTTTCTTCAAATTTTTCTTGATCTTCTCTTACACTATGCTTAATCTGTTTGTCCAGCTTGTTTATTTCAGTTTTCAAAGCTGTAGTTCGACCTCTCTTCAATTTCTTATATTTTTTTGTCTCTCACCTTAATTGGGTATCTTGTTCTTATGGAAATATACCCCCCTGATGTTGCGTGCCTAGATCCTGATGTTAAACATTTTTTTTTTACTTTTTGCACTCAAACAATTTCTCTTTCAAAACTTTCCACATTCCATCTGCAGTTTTTCCACTGAACATCTCACTCCAGTTAGTTTTATATAGTAACTGTTTTGCTTCACTATAATCTGTAATTAACCTTCTGTGCATTGGCTTAGATTTCAGTTTGGCAGAATTATCTAGCTACAAATTAACCTTAATAACCCCATCATCACTGCACATCAATGGTGATAAAACGTGACTTGAAGTTGCAGTAATTTCTTTGGGGACACAAACAATATCTAGTATATTCCGTCCCCTGGTAAGTTTTTTACAATCTGAAGCATTTGTTGTTCCTGAATATACTCTGTGAATAATTTTATTACTAATGTTGTTGAATCAATATTATTCCAGTCTGTTTCTGGTAAATATAAGTCCCCAGCTAATGTTATTCTTCCCTCCTGTGTTTCATGCAAGAAATGTATGAATTTCTCCAGGTCATATGCACTTGACTTTGGTGGTCTATACACTCCAACAATTGTTACATGTTCCAGGGTTGTCTTTATTGTCACAGTTACATAGTCTATAGTATTGGTATTATCATTGAACATGTAATAATCACAGGTCTCATAGCTTTCTTTAATCCCTATCATAACACCCCCACCTGATTTTTGTTAGAATGTCTGTTACAGTAAGAACATTTATACCCTGTCAGAATTGGTTTCCGGTCATTGTTCTTTAACCATGTTTCACAAACAATAACAACATCAATCTTGTGGGAACGGAGCAAATTTTCTAATAAAAAAACTTTATTATTAATGCTCCTAGCATTAACAACCATCAGAGATGCATCAAATGTTGCTATCTGTGAACTGTTACATTTTTAACCTGGCAAAAATCCTGGCTAGTGTGTGTCAAATATTGCAAAATATCTGCTGCAAAAATTATCTTCCCTGACCTTGACAAATGCACACTATCCTGTCTGAACACGTGTGCCCAAAAGAAGGCTTGGATGCTCTACACATTTACATTTTTTAAAACAGGTCATTTTTGTCCATGTAGGTGTTTATCCAAAAAATCTTTCATTCACAGTGACCTGACTATCCTTTCTATAGGTGGTTTGTGAAAAATATGTCCTCCTCACCATTAGTCTTTTTAATCCCACTGTTTTCATTGTATATTAAATTCTCATCCAGCTGGCATTGTAAATCCACAGCTTGAGCCATGTTGTCAACATCTGTCTTTCTCTTCTTTTTTCTTACAGTAATGTTTTTCAATCCTTCCACGTTCAGTTTTGATTTCTTCCTTTTCACCTGCCCCTTTCCTCTTTTTTCTACCTTTTCCATTGGACAGGTGATGTCTTTTTCTGTAGACTGAGGGTTTTCAGATAGACAGCTATCTTCATTCCCTGTCACCAGTGTGTTACATAACAAAGCAGAATCCTTTTTACTACGTATTCTCTTTTCTTTACAGTCATTACTCAGTTTCTTTTTCTTCCTTGTTATTTGTTGAGAACTTCTTCCTTTCTTTCTTTTTTTTTGTTTCCTTCTAAACAAACTTGATCCTCAGATTGCTGAATGGTTGAATCCACAATTCCATAGTTCTCAGGGGTATCATCATGTTGTGCACCACTGCTGTGCTGTTTTAATCCTTTGCAAGGTATCTCAGCTGCGTTTTTTTTCCCTTACCAGCACTCCTATGTAAGTGAAACCCTCGCTTGCAGCTATGATTTTATTCAGCCCTACTCACACCTATAGGTACTCTTCTCAGATAGTACCTACTCCACTATCCTTTGCCTCTCTTCAACAAATTCTAACAACCATGGACAGACAATTTCTTATGGTTTCTCCTGCTAGTCTGGTTGATATGGGCATCCTGAGACAGTGTAGCAACTGTCTTATGTACACAGACAATCTTCTACTACTACCCACCCTGGAACACAATATGTGAGAGATGTAATTATATTAAGAACCTAGAATCCTTGCTGTCTCAGTCACAAGCCAGTCCATCTGGCACTGAGAAGGCTGTCTGCACAATCACTACAAACACCACAACTCAAACACCATCTACACCTGTACAACACACTCCTACATATGCGGAGGTTCTCAAAAAACATACCAAAGTAAAAGAGACCTCTGAAGCAAAGAAACACACACACACATCACAACACACAGCACCAAGCATCACACATTGTACACATGCCTGTGTCACACAGCCTCTAAGGCCCAGCCACAAACCCAACATACTAGTCATGGGAGACTCTATTGTGAGACACACAGATGTGCCCCTCACCTGGCTAGACAAAGAGAAAGTCATGTTAAGTTGCTTGTCAGATTCTAGAATCCACCATATCATGCATGCACTCAAGTCTGTCAACAACAGGTACTGTTATGACTCTGTCATAGTCCATATTGCTGTGAATGACTTGAGACATACCTCTCTGGACTATATGAATAGAGACCTGACTGAGCTTGGTGAATATGTGTCCAAGGCAGGTATGTCTCTAGCCTTAAGCAGTATCCTACCATCACCCGGCATAGTGCCTCAATACAAACAGATAATGATTAACTTTAACAATTGGCTTAGTTTCTGATGCCATTCAAGGGGATTCAGTACCTGACAGCCTGTGAGGTCATGATTGACAGACCATGATACTTTGCCAGAGATGGCCTTCATCTGTGTCCCCTGGGCTTCAGGCTTCCAGCAAAGGCTCTTTCCTCCCCCATAGTGCCTTTTAGAGAAATTCATGAGCATAAGATTACCTACATGAAAAAATCTTCTAAATGAAATTTAAAGGTCATGCTGTTAAACACTAGAAGTCTTAGCATAAAACTACACTCATTGCAAGCATTCCTTGCCCTGGAGGATGCTGACATTTATGCAGTCACTGAAACCTGGTTCAAAGCTGCAGAGAGAACCCCAGCCTTACCAGATTACTCATCCTACCATACTTTCAGACCCCAAATGGAGGGCTACAAAGCCAAAGGAGGTGGATTTTCACAATTTATAAAAGACATACTCACCTCCAGGCTGGTCAAATGGTATGATGCACTGGAGACAACTCAAGTGTAGTTAACTGTTGACAAAACACCTATTCAAATCATAGCTATCTACAGACCCCCAACCATGATTCAGGACGCCCATTCCACCTATCTGGACTTACTTGAATCTATCAAGATTCAACCCTCTACCCTGATCCTGGGTGACTTTAATTACCCATCCATAGAGTGGAAGACATATTCTAGCCCAAACATGAATGCCCAGAGATTCCACAACTTCGTCAATGCCAATGCATTGGACAAGCTGGTTGACACCACTATGAGAGGTGAAAATATCCTGGAACTGGTCCTAACCAACAAGAGTAGCCACTGTAGCACCCCTACAATGTCATCCACCTTGGTAAGATCTGACCATAAAGTGATCACTTTCAAATTACCATCTCCCTTGATCCCCCCTTTTGTTAGGGTCAAACAAAAAACTTTTCTAAAGCTGACTACAATCTTCTGAGAGCATGTATAAGAAGTTTCACAGCCACTGTCCCTTCAGCTGGAACTAGCACTAATGTCCAAGCCTACACCAAAAAACTATACGAGGACCTACATAGCTGTATGGACTCAGCAATACCTGACAAGACCAAATCATCGTCCTCAAGGAAGAGTAAACCTGTCTGGTGGACAGCGTTAATAAACAAACTGTATAATAAAAGGAAAATAAATTGCTGTCCAGGACCAAGAAGAAGCAGGTGTCAAGTTGGAAGCAATCTCTCCTTTGTCTGAACAAGCAAATAAGGTCACTGGTAAAATCCTCTAAGGCTAACTTCGAGTCCAAATTGGACACATCCACTAAGGACAATCACAAGGCCTTCTTCACAGACGTCCGCAATCTCAAAGGTAACACCCAAATCTGCTCTGAACTGGTGGTCAGTAACACCCCATACATAAATGCTGTAGACATAGCCAATCTGCTGGCAGTGAAAACGTCATCTCCCCTGTCCTCCCATCAGTAAACCAGGACATCACCAGCACCTGCCCCCCCCCCCCCTCATCACTAGGGAGCATGTCTTTAATGCCCTAGCAAAGGCAAAAAATACAGTCTCCATGAGGTATGACAACATCCCTGGCTGTACCCTACATGAACTCTCAGCTGCATTAGTCACCCAATTTAATGAACGCTTGAGCACTGGCTTCATCCCAGTCAAATGGAGGCCAGCCACTGTCATCCCTCTACACAAAGATGGAGTGTCCACTGACCCAGGCAATTAAATGCTCATCAGCCTAACTAGCCTGATTTGCAAGGCCATGGAGCACATTATCATGGATCTTATAAACAAGGACATTGGCAACCTCCAAACACTTGACCCCACACAGTTTGACACAGTTTGGTTTTGTCAAGGGGATATCATGCCTGTTAAACTTGGTCAACTTCTTTGAAACAGTCACCAAAGCCATGAACGAGGGGAAGATGGTGCACACTGCTTACCTTTATTTATTTATTTATTTTATTTTACATTTGTTGACCTTGCCAGTCCAGCTGGATACATGTCCATTTTCAGCAGAGGCCTGGGGAGAAAAGCTCCTCGAAAGTAAAGTACAATATTATATATAAAAACAAAACAAAATTTCACAGGTGCAAGTACAATACAAAATTAAGCTATTTGATACATGAAAGATCATATAGATGTGAGCACAGTAGAATATAAGGAAATATGTTCACTTCAAAACACATTTGATTGCAGAATCTTATGATAAGTATCTTTTGTTAACATAGTAGGTAGTCTGAAAGACATTTTTGGATATAGATAGAGACTATTCCCCACTCAGGCATAGTAGCTAAACTCTCCCAACTAGGAATCAACTCATATGTTACCAGATGGGTAGCTAACTGGATCACTGATAGAACCCACTCAGTCAAAATAGGGGAAGCCACCTGTAGTAGTAGACGTGTAACGAGCGGTGCACCCCAAGGATCGGTCTTGGGGCCTCTATTTTTTTGGGATATACTTTTCTGAGGTGCAAGCCAAAACCAGTGGTCTGTGGCTTACCAGATTTGCAGATGACTGCAAGCTGGGCACTATCTTAAATTCCCCTAGTGATGTGACCATCCTCCAAGAGGGCATTACCAAAACTAATAACTGGTGCCAGAAGCATGGCCTCAAACTGAATGCCAAGAAATGCATCATTATCCTCTTTGGGGAAAATGACATCCCCACTAATTATCACATTAATAACAATGTACTAAGCATGCAATCAGTTGTGAGGGACTTGGGCACCCAGGTCAATAGTAACCTGACTTTTGACCACCACATTACTTCCGTTGTATGGAAGACTTTCTACATGGCCCATCTCATAAGTAAGGGTATTTCATCCAGGAACAAGGGGGTCATAACATCTCTGTACTCCTTCCTTATCAGACCCATCATCGAGTGCAATGCCTCCTTCGGCATGTACCTTATCAAGCAAATGCAGCAGCTGGAGAGACCACAGAGATTCCTGACCAGGAAAATTCAGGGTCTCAAATACCTATCCTATACAGATAGGCTAAAAGCCCTGTCGCTCTGCTCAGTCTTGTACAGACTGCTCAGGGGTGACCTGTGTCTGGCATACAAGGCCATCTCAGACCCAGCCTTGAAGGAGTTGCTGCATATCCGTAAGTCACACTCCACTTGTGCAACCCGCATGCAAGACCTCAACCTGGACTGTGACATTAATAGCACTTGCTGGCGGGATAGATTTGTGTCCCAAAGACTCCCCCATCTGTGGAATAGACTCCCTCTCCATGTCAAGCAGAGTACCTCTCTAGCCCTCTTTAAAAGGAACTTGGATGACTGGATGGGAAAAAGAAAATACAACCCTAGGATCCCGTCTGTATCCCTGCTGGACATGGGAAACAGGTGCTGACTTTGTGGGAACATGGGCAAAATTCTTGGCTAGGCTTATAAGGGCCTCTGGGCCAATAGGCTAGTATCATCCTATGAACCTATGAACCTCAGCCACCCAGTGGCAGACTTCAAAACCATTCAGCTAGCAAGGTAGTAAAACAGAAAGAAAAAGGTAAGAGGTGGTAGAGTAGGGCTTTCTTTTTTACTTTATTTTATAAAAAAATGCAGATAAATGAAAGACTAAACTAAATAACTTACAGATACTGCAAGAAAAACTCTAGCTACTACTTTCTTACTGCCAACTCTCTTATACACACTGCTCCTTTCCTAATGAACTTAAAAAATACTCCAACAAAGAAACTTGCCTTTTGCTACGATAAAATAGCTTAATTTGCCACCAATTTCCATCATAGGACCCATCATTGTCATAGCTTAAAGTAATTAAACTGGCTTGGAGTACACAACTACCTGCCATATTCTCAACTAACTACAGCACACAGACTCATTCATCATCCAGAAAAATGCCCTGTACTACAAAATGTATTATTGCCCTACTGTCCAGTGGGACCTCTGCTCTATTAACAAATTTTCATTACTTACAAATAAGTCGAATAATATTGCAGGATACTTGCTCTACTCCTAATTTGTTGCTAAACTCTGGAATAGTATCCGCACGCAACAAACTCAGTAGTTATAAACCACTGCTTAAACAACATCTTAACCAGTCCTGGTTCTGCACATGCTCATCAGAAGGTTAAGGCTTTGTTTTCACTGTACAATACTCTCCAAATACTCTCCTTAAACAAAATACTCTCAACCTCTCACTGAAATGACAAAACAAATTTTATACATAACTGCTACCTGTACAATCCACTAAGTTGCATGTGTGCTCTCTCTTTAGTCATTTCCACGTCTGTAAAATCTTAGAAAGTATAAATGTATCTACTGTTTGTTTATAAATGTAAATAGAAATGTAACTACTCTGGGTTTAACTGGAACTTAGTATAATGCAATGTAAGCAAATGGAGCTTTTCTTCCCTGGCCTCTGTTGAAAATGGATAATACCAAGTCAGATTTTTCCAGTGAACAAAGACAAATAATTAGGAAGCCTGGCTTTTCAGTGTAGAGAATTAATGCTATGAACTGTTCCCGAACTTCATTTTACACTCTGAGTTTGATTTCTCCAGTCTTTGTTTACTTCCTGTGTGACTCTAAGAAAGCCACTTAAAAATACAGTCCTCCTGGGCTGGCTCTGAAAAGAGGTCTTTGAGTCTAGTGCGTTTATTTGGTTGACAGATGAATAAAATAAAAATAAAAACAGAGCCATTTGGTGCGCATTATGGCGTCACCATTGTCTGCAGTCAGTTTGAGATTGTAGGGGGATTTTCTGTTGTATTTGGAATGAACTAGTATGATCGTTTTCAAATAAAATTTGAGTTTTACATTTAGTTTTGCATCTTTTTAAACCATCCAGGTTTACACTAAGCAATCTTGGCTATTTTTTAATTCTTATACAGAGAGAGAAAACAACTGAACCATCTAAGGTTCAAAACAAACTATTTATTTAAACTTCAAGGAGTTCATAAAACTCTAATGCCAACCATTTATTACTAGGTAGTAGAGAGAAGAAAATTTATGTTGTGGTCTTGCCTGAAGTAGTGAAAATATCTCTGGTTTAACTGTTTTAGTTTTAGGTCTTCCTACTGCCATCTCCCAGATAGCACTAATCCATTTCTGAAAATTGGATTATTGTAACAGGTAAAGTATGCAATACCTTAAGCTGCCTTGGTTTAATTTCCCCAAATGTTTAGGTTTTTACATTACTTGATGGGAATGTACCTCATTCCTAAGTCAGGGCATAATTAATGTTCATGAAATCAGTTTGCTTCAGTCTTTGATATTTGATACGAGTGCTCTTCTCAGCATCCACAATGTACCCAGAATTTCCTCTTTCTACAGCTCAGAAAGGGTTACTTTTATCAGTGGCATATTTACATATGTTTGAAGATTCTTTTTTTTGTTAGCCCATTTGCTCCTACTATAGCTGGAACTATCTGTGTATCATTATTCCATGCCTAACTCATCAAAATGCAAACATTTAACATGTACTGCCCTTAAAATGTATGTAGTCTAGCCCAGTGTTCAACAATCGGTTGATTAAATTATGCTTCCTTTTCCAAGATCCGTTTCCCTTTATTGTTGCTTCTTTGCACTAGTTTTCCCTCACTCGTAACTTCTCCTTTAGCTCTGTCCTACTCCTGTTATTTATGCTTTTTGTTAACAGGGTAGTCTAGCTATGTTATGACACTTTTTCACAACAGACACAGAGAGCACCTGAGACTATCTACAAAGACAAATAAACTCTTGAAAAGCAATTCAAGCTAACAAAATTAACAGAATTACTGGTTGATTTTATATTAACACATGATCTTAACTGCTCCAACTACATAGCAAGAAAACAGGTATCTTAAAACGTCAAGCCGTAACTCCATTCCCAAAGTGCCCATTGCTTAATTTCACTGAATTGATGCATTATCAAGAATAATTGTATTTAGTTGTTAACTTTTGTAGATAGTGATTAAAGGTAAACCTTTTCAACCATGACCCAGGTGTAATGGCAGCAACAGGAACCATGTATTACTGTAAGACAGAAACAGTACAATAATTGCCATTAAAAACTACAGTAAGTTACCCCATGATTGACAGAATACAAAGATTCATATCATATAGGTTTATAGGTACTTACCAGACTATAGCTCTATGGGGATCTTAAGAACCCTAACTATACATTCCCATGAAGTTTTTAGCCCTTATACTTTAGGTAGGAATAACCCAGAGACAGGCAGAAAATTCTCATTTTGCCACTATCTGTGAGGGACAAAGGTGCTAAACTAGGGGTGAATTTGTGATTACCCATCCATTTGTCTAGATTACAGTTGAACAGTATAAGAGATGTACTTTGCTGTATGTGGAGAGGAAGGCAATTCCAAAGATGTGGTATTTTCTGTGATATATACTGTATCTATCTTTCCAACTTGTTCTATTTATGTTCCAAAAGAAATTTAGATTTCTTGGGCGGGTATTTAGGCTCCCATTGAACTCCTAAATGTGCTTTAGGTCTGACAGGATAGGGTCTGTTAAGGCTCTGTACACAAGGCAAAGCATAACACCAAGAAGATATACAAGAATTTGAGATGATCTACATGGTTCTTATGCTTTAGTCCCTTGAGTTTCTTAGTCAGAAAGCATAGTACACATTCAGGTTATGTAAGTTGTTTGGAAAGTTACATAACAAAGGGGGTGTTATCAGCATGATACATGTAGAATACCATGGAATGATCACATCTCTGGACCTTGATGCCATACCCTTAGGAATAAGTTGTCCAATAAAAAGGGCTTTATTACAACAGTGGATGTGTGATGATCTAAGGACAGTTTGATGTCTGCAAAGGTTCCCATATCTCAAACTCCTGGATCAGTTTTCAGGATTGTGTCATCGATGTTATAGTTACAATTGACTTCTTGCTTGCTGAAGGATACTATTATGCAATTCCTTCATATTCAGTCTGTGGTTTTGACAGCCACTATTGGTTTGGGAAAAACACTCTTGAATGATCTTGATGTCCCCTGGGGAATTTATGATGGTACCAAATTTACAGTCATGCAGACTTGATCAGCCATAAACCCTTAACAGTAGTTTTGATCTCTGAGAAGTGAATACCAAGAAGGTGCATACCAGAGACTGAGACCTGGGGTACACAACTAGCGACAGGTCTTTTGGAGGAGTCAGCCCACTCTAATTTTCTGGGTTCTATTTGTGAGCCAGTTTGCTATCCAACAAATTCAATAGGGATTAACATTTAGATGGGATAGTTTATCTGTGATACTTGAGTGTGGTATGTCAAATGTCTTTGTGAGGTCTGGATATGCAATGTGTACTGATTTGTCCTCATCCATGGCTTCAGTAACCTTCTGAAAGTCAACCAATTAATTAGGCAGGACCTGCCATTGATAAATCCAAACTGGCCTGGATCAAAGGGTTGTAGGTTACGTATGGCCTTATTTATTAATTACATAATGATCCTTTCCATAGTCTAACAGATGAGGCTGGCCAGACTTATGGCTCTATAATTTCCTGGGTCTGTTGATGCTTTACCTTTATGCAAGAGGATAGCAGTTGCTGTCTTTCATTCATCTGGCACAAAGTCTGTTTAGAGTCTGATATTGAATAGCCTATTTTTGAATTTGGCATTGTATTTACTTTGGAGGGGACAGATGCATCTATCAGTCTAGCTATGCAAATACATGGGCAACAGGATACAGACATTTAAACTAGGCAAAAGAGAGAACAAAAGTAAATGCTGTAGTACTTTAATTAATATGGCTAGCCTTTACTAAAGAGTTGTGCTGATTTGAAAAGTAAAATTATTTACTCTAAAGACAACCAAAGTATTTAGCTAACTGTTACTTCAGTGTCTGAGTCATTTAGGGTTTTAGGGTTTTAAAGGACAAAATTAAAAGTTTTTTTGCAGGGTGAAACTGCTTAGACTAAAAAGCACTAAGAATGAGCATGTAGGTGCTTAACCATTGTTTGAGATGGCTGAAGTCATTGTAAAGCAATATGATGACTTCACATTCAGCAGATGCATTTCCAAGAAGGATAATATCATCAGCATATTATATGAGTCTACACATGCCACAGAAAAACTACACAGAATTCACAATATAGTGAAGTCAAATAGACCCTCAACCAGCCACTAATGGACTCCCAGCTTTTTGGGCTGAAGTGAGTAGTGGCAGACTTCATTTGTTAGACAGTCTTAGAATCACTGCAGAGAATGCAGTAATTTGCCTAAATCTGCTGGCATTTTCAGTAGCAGGCCATGACATGCACTATTAAATACTTTAGGCAGGTCACAGAAGATAACACGACAAGCTTCCACAGTCAGTGTTACTTTGTACTTTTTGTCTGTAATCTTAACCAAAGTTGTATCTGACACAAATCCCTGATGGAATTTGCCCTAAGTATTACTTAGCAAATTGCTGAAGGATAAATGTGAAGTGACCTGCTTATGGAAAATCCTGTCTGGGATCTTAATCATGGAGCTAGGTATAGTAATAGGTATGTGGTTGTCAAGGCCAATGTCAGTCCAGGTTTTTTTAGTGATGCAGCTATAATGCTCTGTAAATCTGAGGTATATTGTCATTATCAATGGACCTGTTGAACAATGATCTTTTAGGTTCATCATTTAGTTGACTGTTAATTTACAGCGTCTGGCACAATGGCTGCAGTATACATCTGGGGTTCACTAGTAATGTCAGAGAGAGCCTTGTGGTGAGATAGAGGTTTTCTTTACATTAGTTCACCTACAATATTGTAAAAACAAAGGAAGAATGTGGCTACGTCTTGGAATGAGGAGCCATTGAAGCTGCCATGTATTCACTCTTTGGTGATATCACATCATCTGGGAACACGCTGTACCTTTTTGTGGATCAATCTGTAAAATATCACTTCTTTATATCAGTCCTGAATCTTTCACCTTCCAGTTTGAGATCATTAAACTTGGTTTGCTTTCTCCTTGTAGGTTTAATAAGCCATGAATTTCAATGTTATCTATGCGAATTTCGATTTTTTTTTTTTAAGAAAATTTTTAGTAATTCAACATATTTACAATATATATGCAGAAGGGAAGAAACTCAACATCACATGCAGTTGTACAATGTTAGGAATACAGTGAATCATCAAGGTAATCGTATACAATTAACACATTAAGAGCCCTGGTATTTCAATAGCAGCATTTCAATGCTACTCCAACAACTAAAATTCTTAGTATTATTTATAGATCTTATGCTGGTCACTTCTTTTTTTAGTTTTACATAGTATTGCTGTGAAATTTGAAAGCTTCTTTGAATGTAGGAACAGAGTTCAATTTCCAGTTTTTTATAAAAGCTTTTTCTACCAGCTGGCAAAAGACTCCAAAATATCTTTTGTTGTTTGGCTTTTACAGATACAGAATGTGGAACATTCATTACTATTACTGATGTAGTTAAAGAACAATTATCAGACAATAACCCCTTGAAAAACATTCTTCCCAATATACATTTAATTTTTCACAATCCATAAACATGTCTGTCCAATCAGCTTTTACATCTTTACTACATCTCCAACAAACTGAAAAAATCATTTACTAAACTTAGAGATTTTATAGGGAGTTACAAACATTCTATGTATATATTTCCATGTAAAAACTTTCTAGTATAAAATTGAAGATTAAAGTAACAAATTTTAGTCCTACCATCTACTGAGTCATTCAATCCACTATCTAAAAAGTTCCAAAATTTTGCATTATGCAGAATTAACTTACATAACTTGAACATGCTTCCATTGTAGGTCAATTTACCTTTGATGATCACATTCATATAATAGGGGAATAGTGTTCTTTCCCTTTTCACTCATATTATTTACAAAATCATATACTTTTTATTGATGGATAATACTAACAGGTTAGCAGATTCAAACAACGTATAATCTTTCATTAAATATTCTGGTGAACTAGCTTTTCCTTTTTCAAAGCAATCAGACCATAGGTTCATAGATTCATAGGTTCATAGGTGAGTACTAGGCTAATGGCCCTGGAGCCAACACAAGCCTAGCCCAAGAACATACCCAGTCGTCCTGTTGCCGGATGTTAGTTCCTTGTACCCCTATCGAGCAAGGCTGTTGAAATGATCCCTGGGGTGAATTTCCTGTTAGCCATCCACTCATCAAGATTTCTCTTGAAGAGTGCTAGTGAAGTGCTCTGCTTGACATGAATGGGAAGTTTATTCCAGAGTAGGGGTAGTCTCTGGGTTAGGAACCTGTCCCTCCAGCAGGTTCTGTTTATTGTGGTGATGAGGTTGAGGTCCTTGGACCACGTGGTGCGGAGGGATTGAGTCTTTTTCAGATGAAGCATGTCTAGGAACACTGGGTCCGACATGGCTTTGTATGCCAAGCAGAGATTGCCTTTAAGTAGGCGATTTGCGACAGAGCATAGCTGTAGTTTTTTGAGTCTGTCTGTACAGGGCATGTGTTTGAGTCCTAAGATCCTCTTTGTGAGGAATTTCTGTAGCCTCTCCAGTTATTGCAGGTGTCTAGTGAGGTACATGCCAAATGGGGCATTGTACTCTATCACGGGTCTAATGAGGGATGAGTAGAGAGGGATTATGACTTCTTTCTTCCTGGATGAGAAACCCTTTGTAATAAGGTGTGCCACATAGAAAGACTTTCTAACTACATTGGCCACATGGTTGTCGAAGGAGAGGTTACTATCCACTTGTGTCCCTAGATCTCTTATCACACCTTGGGAGTTGAAAGGGCTACCATCGGTGTGGTACTTCATAAGCACCGAGTTTTTCCTGAAGGAAATGATGATGCACTGTTTGGCACTGAGCTTAAGACCATGGTTCTGGCACCAGTTATTGGTGTCTGTGATGCCTTTTTGTAGGATGTCAGTGTCAGCTTGAGAGTCAATAATGGCTCCCAGTTTGCAATTATCTGTGAACTTGGTCAACCAGAGTCCTTTGGTGTTGGCCTGAACTTCAGAAAAGTATATACCAAACAGGAGAGGACCCAGGACAGATCCTTGTGGGACACCACTTGTGACTGCCCTGTAGTCGGATTTGGAGTCCGCTACTTTCACCATGTGGGTTCTGTACATGACCCAGTTGGCAACCCATCTTATGATGTAGGGGTTGATGCCTAGGTTGGTGAGTCTGTCAATGATCTCTGAGTGGGGGATAGTGTCAAAGGCCTTGGCCAGATTGAGGTAGGCTGTATGGACTACCTTGCCTTCATTGACCGCTCTGGTGACCGATTCGAAGAAGTCTATCAGGTTGAGCAGACATGATCTACGCTTCACAAACCCAAACTGTGCAGGGTCCAGGGTATGAAGGTTCCCAATATCCCTACTTATGAGGTCCATAATGATGTGCTTCATGGCCTTACAGATCAGGCTCATCAGGCTGATGATGGGGCAGTAGTTTCCTGGGTCCTTTGTGGGGTGAAATGACTGTAGCAGTGCACCATCTGGTGGGAACAAAGCCTGAAGTGAGGCTGTGGTTGAACAGGGCACTCAGGTGATGTGCCAGTTCCTTTTGTAATTCATGTAGCACACAGCCAGGTATATTATCAGGTCCCATGGAAGCTGTATTTTTGGCTTTGGAAAGTGTGTCTTCTACCTGAGCAGCCATGATATTAGGGATTTGGCATTCCTTGGGTATTGGGATGGGCCCTTTTGGGGGTGGGGGGGGTAAAGTTTGCACTAAACCTGTCTGCCAAGATGTTGGCAATATCTGTTGGTTCAGTATAAGTGGTGTCATTGTGCATTAGCTCAAAGCACCCCTGCGTATTGTTATGCAGGTTCTTGACATAATTAAAGAATGCCTTGTGGTTATCTTTAGCATCTGTTGCCATTTTGTTTTCATAACTAGCTTTGGAGGCTTTGATGAGGGACCTCAGTTTTTTGCTGAGACTTACAAGGGAATTTTTCCAGTCTTGGGACTTTGCCCGTTTCTGCAACAGTTTTTTTTCTTTTGTTGTAGAGTTTGTTCATGGCAGGGGACCACAAGATCGGCTTCCTTTTTTTGGAGAACATAATCTTGGTTCTGTTTGGTTTGCCTGATTCATGCACTTGTGTAAATGTGCATACAGCACCTTTATGTATGATTCAGTGGCCATGCATCCTTTACCTGTTTACGTAGGTGACGTGAAGTTTGACACTTCTGTCTTTAGAAGTACAAAATTGGCTTTGGAGACATTTTTCACTGTGGTTTCCTTCATGGAGGTGAGGATAGGATTTAGATATCGACTGTGATTAACCTGTGGTCAGATCTGAACAGGGAGGAGTTGATTACTGGTGTAGAGCAGCAGTTCCCTATGTTTGCGATGACCAGATCGAGAATGTTTCCACCTCTGATGAGGGTGTGAATGAGTTGATCCAGAGCGTAAGAATTAATGAATTCCAGAAATCGTTGGGCAAATGAGTTGGAGCAGGAGTAATTTTCCCAGCTAATGGAGTGGGTAGTTAAAGTCTCCCTGTATAAGGCTACTGGGTTGAACCTTAATGCTTTCCAGAGTGTTCAGGAATGTGGAGTGGGAGTCTTGGGACATTGTAGGGGATCTATAGCAGGCTACAACGTGGATTGCCATTTTATCCAGTGTTAGTTGTACCTGTAGTATCTCTGATGCATTATGTTGGGCAACCAGTCTGGAGGTGTGCGTGTCTTTTATGGAGATGTATACACCACTGCCTTTGGGGCTTTGGTCCACACCTCCTTTGGGGCTTTGGTCCAGGTTTGGGGGTCAAAAGGTGTGATATGCTGTGTAGCCTGGTAGCACTGATGTGCTCTCTGTAGCCTTGAACCAGGTCTCTGTTACTGCACAGAGGTCAGTGTTCTCCATTTTTAGGAGTGACTCGAGCGAGTGCATTTTGAGATTTAGGATTCTAGTGTTGAGTGGCATTACCCTCAGGTTGCATTTGCTTGCAGTTGTTATGGTGGAAATTTTGTCTTCAGGGCATTGCCTAAAAAAGGCACTATAGGGGTGGCAAGAGCCTTTGCCAGTATCTGGAGTTCCAGGGGTGACAGATGCAGGCCATCTCTGGCAAAGCATCGAGGTCTGTCGATTATGTCATCCCAGGCAGACAGATACTGGATCCCCTTTGAATGACACCAGAAACTTAGCCAATTGTTGAAGTCAATCATTTTCTGCTTATACTGTGGTATCATTCTAGGCAATGGTAGTATGCTACTCAGGGCTAGGGTCATACCTGCTTGGGCTACAAGATCCGAGAGCTCCTCCATGTCTCTTTTCATGTAGTCCAGGGAGGTATGTCTTAGGTCATTCACACCAACATGGACAATGACCGAGTCATATTTGTACTTGTTGTGGAGAGACCCAAGTGCATGCATTATGTGGTGAATCCTGGCACCCGACAGGCAGCTGACCGCACCTTTCTCCTTATTTAGCCTAATGAGTGGGATGTCAGTGTGCCTTACTATAGAGTCACAAATGATTAGTGTATTAGGTAGACTGTTTTGCCTTAGGGGCTTAGGTTGAGTGGCACATTGTTTATGTGGGCTATGTGTCTTTGCGGTTGTGTTTGGGTGAGATGGTTTCTTGTGTTTTTGCCTCAAAGGTCTTTGCTGTTTGGGCAGACTTTTATTGAAAACCTCTGCAACAGTGGGTGTGTGTTTTGTGTTACTGTGTGGGAGGTGTGGTGGTGTATGATCTGGTGAGCTATGTGTTCTATAAGGTGTGGAGTGTGTTAACCTTTTCCTCTTGATTGATTAGCCCAGTCTTGGTTTGAGAGAGTGTGGCTTCCAGTTTGGCTATGTATGTGCATCTCTCACGAGTGGATGTGTTTGTAGGTAGGAGGAGAGGGTTGTCTGTGTACATGAGACAGTTGCCTCAGGATGCCCAGATTCACCAGGTTAATAGGAGAAAGTGTAGGGAACTGACCTTTAGAGAAACCTGGATAGGTGCTGAGTTTTTAAGTACTGTAGCTGTTATGCAAGTACTGTAGCTGTTATGTTTCTTTTTAAGTACTGAAGCTGTTTTTGTTAGTGCTATTAGAAGTTTGTACATCTACAATGGCAGCTGCAAGAGGTTCTGATCAAGTGCTGGGTTTAGAGGTCTGATTTGAGTGTTCAGAGATGAAGGCTAGCAAGATATAAGGGAAATTTTGAAGAGCAAACTTTAGGACACCGGTAATAGTCTACCCTGCGTGATGCACAAACCCGCGCAAACACGGGTTTTTAAGTCAGAAAGTTGAAAGGGATAGAAGTAGCCCAAAATGGCCAATAAAAAACAACTCAAGAGCTGGAAACCAGAATACTAATCCACTCCTTTCATTTTAACATTGTTCTGATTTTCCTTAAATCTATAGGTATGTGTAATGGGAAAGCACAAAAATTTCCATTTTGATATTAATGGAGTTTTAAATACATATTTTGTAAATGTTTTAAGAATTGATTTCATATATGCAGAATCTAAGGACTGAAATGAATTTCCTTCTAAGGTAAATGTTATTAACCAGATGAAAGGATTGCTACATATTTCTAATTTATCATATTTGATAAATTTATAAGAATTTAGTATAATCTGCTCCTGAATGGTTTTCCATTGACTAGTGTAAATTGAATCTATCCAGAGTTTAATAGAGTTAAAATTTGCAGAAATAGAATAAGATTATACATCTGAGAAGGTAATGCCACCATGCTCCCATAATCTTATATGATTTCTATAAGCAATTCTTGACTTTTTAGGATATCATTAAAATGAAGTTAACATTTTTTTCCATTTTCTTTAAAAGTTTTTTGTCAGATATTAAAGCTATGGAATGCAATACATACATACATACATACATATATATATATATATATATATATATATATATATATATATATATATATAAACACACACACACACACACACACACATGCGCACACACATACCTATCTATCTATATATATATATATATATATATATATATATATATATATATAAAATATAAAACTATAATCTTGGGTAATATAATAATTTTAATAAGTACTAACCTATCCTCAAAAGTAAAAAAAAAAAATATTTTTAATAAGAAGTAACACTTCTTCAAGCATTTTTTTCAAAATTATTGTTAATACTCTCACTCACATTTTGATAGATTTTTTATTTCTAAATATTTTATTTTCCTTTACAATTATATTTATATTTATCTTTAAACTTACTATCTGGTAATTGATTTAACACTAACATTTCAGTTGTGTTATTATTAAATTTCAGCAGTGATACTTCTTGAAACATTTCAATTAACTCATCTATTTTTCCAATGGAATAATTTAAATCTCCTATAGTTAGCAAAATATCATCTATAAAAAGTTGTACTTTACATTGGGAATCCTTGTTAATTCAGAATCAATGAATGTTTTCATTTTTTTTTAAAACTATTAGCTAAGGGTTCAATAACTAGTGCATATAGTAGAAGGACAAGAGACACCCTTACTTTATGCCTTTGTTCAAAGTGAACCTTGAGAAATGTTAACGTCCAGTTTTAACATATGCTTTGGAGTCTTTATACATGTTTAAATATTCCAATAAATTGTTCTGGAAATGTAAATACTTCTAAAATTTTAAATGAGTAGTTCCAATCTATGGAATCAAAAGCTTTTGCGATGCTAAACAAACGAGGGCTAATTTCCTGTTCATTCCTTTTGGTAAATCTAAGATAGTTACTACCCTTTTTATATTACCATACATTAATCTATTGACTATAAATCTTTCTTGATCTTTATTAATTAAATTATCTACTATGTCTCTTAATCCTGTAGTAAAGATGGAAGAAAATATTTATAGTCTATATTTAATAGTGAACTAGGTCTATATGAGGAAACTAACTTATTATCCTTTCCTTGTTTAAGTATAGATGAAATTACAGAAAATTTCCATGAGGGAGGAATTATTTTGTCACTCTGAATTATCCTGAAAATGTCAGTAATTCTAAAATGTTTAGCGGAAGTAGACTATATAATTCCATATTTAAACAATTTAAACCTGAAACTTTACAATCTTCCTTTTTTTAAAAGCGTCTTTGACTTCTATTAGAGTAAAAGGTTATTCAACAGAGATATTTGTTGATCATTAAGTTTATTAGTAACATTTTTCTTTAAATGCTTGCCAATTTTGTAATCATCAGGAATATTATTTTTATATTTGTTAAGATCCTCATGGATGCTTTTTAAATAATAAGCATTTCCTCTATATTTGAAGTAAGCTTGTTAGTGTGAGGATTTTAGATATTAGTGATTTATGCCTTTTTGCTTAACATCTGTGTAGATTTATTAAGTCATCACATAACTGTGCAATTTTAATTTTTAAAGCTATCTCCACTTTCTTTGTTGCAACTGTTTGATATTTTGTCATTATTTTTTAATGAATTCACCATTATCTAATTTCTTTGTTTGTTGTTCAAATCTTGCTTTGTGCATTTCATCTTGTATTTCTAACAATTCTTTATCCCATTATTTCATTTTATTACTAGCTCATCTTCACATTTTTATCTTTAATATGCATTTTAAGTCCCATAATATGACTTTACTAACCTGACCATTATCATTCAAAGATAAAAATTTATTGATTTGTTCCTTGAGATAGCTCTTAAATTATTTTAATTTAATCACATCTACTGGGATTCTAAAAATAATTTGATATTTCATTATATCTATTAATATATTCATATTTATTGTATTATGATCAGATAAAGAATAAAAATAGATTTAAAATAATTCATTTTATTAATTAAATCTGTAGTGGCCTAAATACTGTCAATTATAGTTTGTGTCCCATGTACATAAGAATAATGAGTGAAGCACAATGACTCAACTTCTGCTTTTGCTATTAAATCAACTAAATTATTATTACTAATCCATCTGTTTAGTGCTTTAGCTGTTTTCTTCTGTTCATTTGTATCTTCTATACTAGCTATGGAGTTAAAATTCCTTGCTAAAATTAAACTTCTCTGCCAATGACTTTGTAGTACGTTTAAGTGATCAGTAGCCACTTTTGCACCTATTTCAGGGATCCAGTAAAAATTAGCTAGTGTATATACTTTGCCGCTATATTTAATTATTGCAAATGTATGCAGTCCTTTGGGATCATCAACAGATTCCATAACTTTAGGCATTACAGTAGAATTTCTTCAAAGTATAGCAGTTCCTCTTCTCTATTTGTTAAAAGAAACAGATGATAACATTTCATAACTTAAGTTATTTAAAAATTGTATACCTTTATCTATAAAGTGAGTCTCTTGCAAGAATGTAATGTCTCCTTTATTTAATTTTAGATATCTCATTAATAATTTCCTTTTGTTGGCATTATTTAATCCATTTAAATTAACAGATAATACATTAAAACTATCCATACTGTGTATTTAAAAAGATTTCTTTTAAAAGATAATATGAAGCATGTATCTAGCATATTAATGTAATTGTATATAAGACTCTAATGCATTCCTCCAACACTATCTTAACATTTCACATTTTTTGAATTTTTCACTTATACAAGCTAAACTTCTAAAAATCATAGATAACAAAATCAAAAACAAGTCTACAAGTATTGCTGTGTATATTACTAATAAAACACAATCTGCCATGGATACCAAAGAACCTACTTTGTCTATTGAATAGACAAATTCCTATATTATATCTTTACCTAAAAATAGCTAAAGACTCATAAAAAACTAGCCAAAATCTACCTGCCCTTATAAATAATTAATATAATATTATATATGTCAAAAATAAGAGACTATTAATTTAGTTATATATTTTGCCATTTAAAACTATCCCCCATTACTACATAAACATTTAATAATCCTCTTCTATTAATCACAAATATTAAATAATTCAAACAATAGTGTACTATATACCTATTTAAGTAATAATATTATAAATTTTCCATTAAATATTCCCAAATTATTTGCTCATTTGACATTATTATAACTAAATCTCTAACTTTATTTATTTATTATTTGCTTATTTATTTGACATTAGTTGACCAGGATAGTCTGAATGAGTTAGTGCCCTTTTTCAGCAGAGGCCCAGAGAGAAAAGCTCCACAAACATATACAGTAGATTAACACACTAACAGATATACATAGCCCATTAATGAGAAAAAAAACACAAAGTTACATCACAAGGTTAGACAGATGATCGGTTTGTACAGTTGAATACACATGGCATATAAAATACAGTTTGTCAAAACTATTTACAGTATGCATTCATATGCACAACAAGAGAACAGATTGTTTAGAACCAAATGTGCTTGTACAGGCGGTATCCAGAGTATAATACAATCACTAATAAATAGAACAGAGTGGGGCCTGAAGAGATAAAGATATCAATAAACTTACAGGTGATCTTATCATACTAAACTATTATACAAAAGGAAAATCAATGTGCATATATATTTATAATGCTAAAAGATATATGCATATTTTATAGATCTAACAAAAGCTCTGAATTAATTTTAAAAGTACAGGTGTCTATATCATAAAATTGTGTAACACTCAATATGATTAATATCAAAATATTTAAAATACTTTAGCTTATTAAACTAATTCATAATAATATGTACATTACTGAGGTCAAACAGAATGTCTTGTTATTTCTGTGGAGTCAAAAATTGTAGTCTATATTGTATTTTAAAGCTACAATGTGCTTAATTCAAATCCCATACTCTCTTCCTGAGTTCAAGCATATTGAAAAATCTACTTTACTTTCTGTCAAATTTGGTGTTCTGATTCAGCCATATAACACTCAGATTTCAGCTCTGACTTATAGCTTATTTCAGGTAGTCTTAATAACTCTAATAACATAAAATATACAAAAAGCTTCAAGGTTCACATGACCAAGCTTTGAATTTAACCTTTCATGATATTTTCAAATCTTTTTATACAATTTTCTATGTAAATTATAAAAGATCTTGTACATACACATTTCTGCCATATGCGGGTATATATATTACGCATCCTTCTTATAAGCAGTTTGTTATTTAAATATATATTTCTGTCTTATTTGCACACTAATAGTCTACCTTATTCTATATAACTTGTATTTATAAAATCTCTCTTCAAAAAGCTATTTAATCATTGGCTCTCTATTATAGATTACAGTATGTGTATATATTTCTTAACTTACTGATACTGCTGTTTTATTAATCCTACATAGTAGATATTTCATTTCTTGTGCATCTGCATATTATTCATAAAATGTTTACATGTCTTATTAATTCTAGTATTACAAGCAATCTTGACTATATATATAAGAATTTCTTCTTGTTTAATTTGAATGTGCGTTTTTAGCCATTGTGAACTGTTGTTCTGATATAAGCCTCACATCGGGTCTATATTAGCACATCAACAGGGCTGCTCATCGAACGCTCTTACGTCGACACATGTACACCAAAATACCTAAATGTTGAATGGCCACAAAAGTGATTTTTTTTCCCAGGAAAATATCACTGGGCCAACAAAATACAAAACAAACTGACAGACACAATGAAGTGGGGCGCTTTGCACCATACACCCCCCTACTTAAATATACCAACTCTGAGACCATGCTACAGTGGAGGAAACAGCAAATTCCTGACAATGGCCCAGCGATTTTTTCCATAGGAAAAAAAATCAGTTTTGTGGCCATTTGACATTTAGGTATTTCAGTGTGCGTTTGTTGACATAAGGGCGTTCGATGAACAGCCCTGTCAACATGGTAATATAGAGCTTTCACATCTTGACATTGGAATTTGATTATAGCATATGAAAATGACAACTCACAGCACATAGCAGCTGCTAATTTCCTCTGTACGTTTCTCATTCTTCTTAATTCTTTTAAACTTTTCCAGTCAGTAACGAACTTCTCACTTTACTTTTTTCTATTAATATGTACAGTTAGAGTTAATAACACTACAGCACAAGCTATTAACATACATTTAGCAAAATATAAACAAATTATATGTCAGCAACAGCACAATATAAGCATTACTATAGCTTTTGTTTTACCAGTTCTTCACATTATAAATAAATATTTTTAAAAGATGTTATTTTGAGTAGATTTCTCACATATATTGAAAAAAGAAAGTTGCTTCCTGTTTTTACAGACATTAGTGATGAGCTTTGATCTAGATTTTCTTCAGAACAACTCAAGGAGCAGGTGGGAAGCAAGGCAAGGAAGAATCAAGTATTTTCACACAACTGGAACATTGTTTTGCTCTCAAGCTTTTTTACGTGTTAATTGCTTCATAAAAGACACATGAAAGGAATGTGTTACACAGGAACAAAGAAAACAAAACCACCAGCACTCTTTACACTTCTAATTAGCATATTATTTAGATCTGACATTCAGTTAACCCAGCAATGCACATACTAAGCAAAGTTAAACAAAATAAAATTCTTAGCGTATATAGTCTCAAAGTTACCAATTATATTTATTGTAATTTAATGATATTTTCTTATAGGAACTATTTGTTTAACATTTAGGAATACATTTATAAGTTTAGTTAAAATAAATATATTAAGTGTTTCACTGTAAATATAGCAAAACAGTAAAACTAACCATTTATATTCCTTATCATGAAAAATGTTTTGAAGCTTAAAGTCCAATGCAAATATTTTACTTAAAGGGTAAATCTATTGTTTCAGGAAATAAGAGTCTTGCAATCAGAGAATAAAAGTGACTTGATTTAAGCTTTTTCATTATAGGAAATTGAGGAAATAGGTTCATACTAGGCTAACTGCCCTTGTGGGCCATTTTAAGCCTAGCCAATTGCCCCATGTGTGAATCAAACCCTGCACCTTGTGTCTGCAAGGTAAACACCTTAACCATTATGCCATCCTCCGACCCAGAAGCAGTTTTCCAAGAATTCAGTTCACTCTTTCTCTTAAGGGATATACTGTTCAATCCATTAATTCAGTATTATTAAGGGTTTTATATTTGTTAGCAAAAGTGGATGCCTCCTTCAGTGTGTCAAATATTTTAGTTTTTTCAGAAAGAAATAATTTGATATTTGCAGGAAACACCAAATTAGCTTTAATGTTATTCCTTTTAAGTTCTTTAATCAATGATGAGCAGAATTTTCTTTTTCTCATTACTTTACTGGAATAATCATTGTCAAATCTGGCTACATATTCACTTATTTAATAGGTGGGCTGGACCATGCTGTTTTTACTATTTGATATCTTCTAAGCTGGTTATCATCATAACTATAATTGAATGTGGTGGTGAGTTTTTATTCCTCAAATGTGCTCTCATAATCTAAAGTTTCAGGTAGAGTTTAATGTTTTTTGTAGCCAGGTTGTTAAGATGCTTTATTACATTGTCTCCCTCATACTTTTTAGGTATACCACAATTTCTAATATTATTTTGCCTTAGTCTATTTTCTAATTCTAAATCAACAACATTATCTATGAGCCAGTTATTTTGTTTTAAAAGAAATTCAGTCTGAGACTCAACTTCAGTTATTTTCCCCTCATGATCATTTAAAGCTTCATCCATACTGTTAATTTATGCACTTTGTTGTTTCATAAGAATTTCTAAATATATCCTGGCTGATAAACTGGTATCCAGTTTGTCCATTTTAAGTAATGCATCCCACATACTAGATATTAGTGACCTGATGTGTTTTTTAACACAAGAATCCTGAGTACCATTTCTGAGTGGCTCATGTTGAAATATCTTCTCTCTTAACCAAGCAGTTGAAATTCTGATGGGAAAATTACAGATTTTGAAGAACTTGAAGCTATAAATCATTTATCTGACTATTACTGAATAAAATTAGCTAACAGTTATCTCTGGATTTTAATTTTTTCTTTTATTTTCTGTCAAAAAAAGGTTTTTAGTCACAGAACTTTTACCAGTTGCTGCTCATTGTTAGCTATCTTAACCAAGCCCATTGAATTCAGATTCTTGAAAGCCTCAGGCATAGCTTTTTGTCTCTGTATTGGACCTTATAGAATGTAGCAACTACATTTCTGAAATTGTTTGTCACTGGTCACATTCTGCTGGGAACAAACACTGTCTTGATGTGTTTATCTAGTTCTCTGTCCTAGACAATCAAATGTAATCTGATCTCTGATTTTCTAGGCAAAAATGTGTTCCCAGTTAGGATCTAAGATAGCCTGTTTTAAAACTCATAGCAGCTGAAGGTTTTCAGTATGATTCTAACAAAGTGATTGTTCTATCCATTTTGGCTTTGTGTTGACTACTAAAATCCCTTGGTTAATCTCCTAGTTCCAGGACAGTCTAAATGCTTTGAAGAGGTAGTATGCATAGTGTAGAATATTAAAAATAAATTAAAATAATGTATTCCACACAAACTGACCATCAGTCTGAAAGATAATGATTGATTGATTGATTGATTGATTGATTGATTGATTGATTGATTGATTGATTGATCAGTCAGTGAGCTCACTTGTTTGCTTCTTTGATAACTGGTTGATTGATTAATTGATCAATCAGTCAGTGAGCTCACTTGTTTGCTTCTTTGATAACTGGTTGATTGATTAATTGATCAATCAATCAGTCAGTGAGCTCACTTGTTTGCTTCTTTGATAACTGGTTGATTGATTAATTGATCAATCAATCAGTGAGTGAGCTCACTTGTTTGCTTCTTGCATAACTGGAAAACTTTGATAGAACATAATCCATTTTAAGCAAAGGGAGATGAATAATGAGCAAAAAACAGAGCACATACAATATCAATTTAAAATCTGAAGCAATTGAGCTAGCAAGAAAAATAGTCAAAAACATCTGGGTGTTGAAAAAAGTATAAACAGAGAAAGGTTTGGCTAAAAAAATAATCATTTAAAAAATATGTATATTATCAGGAACACATATAACATATTTAGTATTTATAATGTACACATTTGCAAGATATATAGTACAGCTGACTTCATATCAAATAATTAGCTGCTAGCTAAGATTTACCATAGATTTGTCTAAATTATATGAAAACACTTTACTGGGGCAGCCAGTAAACTGTCATTCTGTATCAAGTGACACAAAGCTACATATTAGGTACACACAGAACAGTGAATGGCTGGAAATTGGAGATCTGGTTGATGGAGGTCAGATTGCTCTTTTGATAGGTTTTCTTCAGCCTGCAACCAGGGGCATCCTTAGCAATTGTGAGGCCCAATTGGGGGCATTTTGGTAGGACCCCTTATCTGCACCTTCCCCTTGCACCTACCACCCAACCTGTTCATCCACGTGCTGGCTGCTTAAACGTAAGACTATTTTAGATATGGTACCAGGAACATATGCTATTACTGTGTATTTTATTAGCTTATATTTTGTCATATTACATGGTAAATCAGAAATAAACTACTGGACTCCTAGATTACACCCAGAACCAACATTTCCTGTAATTCCTCTCTCAAGGTATGCTTACCTAACTCAGAAATGCTGTAAGGGGCCTATTTGATAGCCACTGAGGCCCACTGTATATCTGGTCCTTCATGAGGAAGATGTCTCCAGACTGCTGTAGTATTGCCTGAATCTCCTTAACATGGGTAGGAGGTCACTGCACACTTTCTCCTTGTTCCCCCTATACATTTTTCTACTTTTTCTCCTTCTCTCCTTTCCCTAATTTGACTCATGTCTTACCCTCCTTCACATCCTATGCCTGACAATCCTATTTATTACAAATGCTTTATTCTTTGTATATAATTTTCTCTGAAGACATATAATACAATATGATGTCATAACAGTGTATGGATATTCCTTTTGCCTATTTCACTGACTGAAATCCTGTATCTTCTCCACTTGTGATTGCATTCATTTATGCTACTTGTCATCCTAAATTATGTCTCTCCGAATGCTGGCTCTTACATTGTCACTGTTGCATGAGATTAAAGTTTGTTTATTTGATTGGTTTCTGCTGTACTGTGCTGTGCCTGAAAATGTTTTAGGTGAATCAGTGTCCTTTCTTGGTTAACAAACTTTTAATCATCCAATCAATCACTCAAACGCCAGCATCTTTGGGAGGTTCTAGAGGCAACAACAAACAGACCTTGCTTGGTGTTGAAGCAAGCTCATATTGAAACATGAACTTGGTAAAATATTCTGATTCGTCACAGTCCCCAGCACTCACCTCCCATGCTGAATGTCCATTGATGCCAGGGAATACTGGACAAATGAGATAGTGGGGCTGTACTTAATGGTCACTGAAAAACCAGGGGCCTAAAAAGAAAATGAAAATTTCTAACCACCATTACGCATTCTGATCCCATATTAGCTCTTTATTCCTTCATGAGCTTCCAGTCATCCCCCACACTTGCTCTGAATAGCTGGATTTCCTTACCCAGTTAATTTCCATAGCTTGTTACAGTCAATGTGTTTCTACAAAACCACATAAAACTGTTGAACTTCCTCAGAGCACTAACAATAATAATAGTAATAATTTCAGCCCTTTCCTTAAAAACAGCATTGCTCACACACCATCCCACTTAAAACTGATTTCTGAAAGTTTAGTTTTATTTATTTAATTATTTGTTAAACAATGTAAGTGGATTAATATATGCAGATCTTTTCCTAGCATATCTTAGGTCAGACAAGCAATACATACAGAGATAACTTAGAATGGTCACTAAACATCATGTTTTGGCAAGTGGGAAGAAATCAGAATGCATCAATGAAACCATCTTGGCTGCAGAGAGAACATGAAAAAATAGTTTGTTTTTTTCTGTAATGCGCTCCCTCCAAAAATACTCTGCAGTCCAGTTCAAACATTGCTTAGCTTTAAGTTTTTGATTGTTCCCATTTTGTACATGACACTGAAACTATGATAATCATGTAGCACATTTATGAATCAAACTATTTCTGTTATTGTTTTACCACTTTCAGCCAAGTGAATCCTTTTTTGATCTTCCTTTGCTTCCCACCACTTGGCATACACAACTCATGTTTCACTTCTCTGGGACTATTTTGCTCCTCAGTTTGGCTGCAGCAAGACTTTCTCTGCCACACTGCTAAACTGGCGGCATTGTGTCACATGGTTTAGTGATCATAAGTTACCTCCCATCACAGGGGTCCAAATGGAGAGATGATAAGTCAGCAAGCAAAGGGGAGTAGTTTTACCAGAATTGATTTCATCCTCAACTCTTGGTGAGTACCTTCATGAGGTGTACCCTGTTTTTCACAAAATCTCACCAAGATGATACTGATATATAGACTGTATTTTATATAACATATATCATAGAGAGAAGTAGGTTAAAATAAAAAAGTTAACTGGGTAGACAAGCCACAAGATAAAAAAGTGCTCAAGCCTGGTAGGTGCACTGGTGCCAGGAGTAGAAAAAATGACAGTGTAGAATCCTCAAACTACAGAAACATCCCTACAATGGGGCTAGGCCAGGCCCAGTGGAAGGATGGCCTCCCTGCTGTAGAAGGAAGTAGCAGTCTGCAAAAATCACAAAAATTGATAGGCCAAAAAAGAGCCATAACGATAATAGAGTGGACTATTGAGGATAAGAAAGAAATTTTGTATTGTTACGATTATGCAAGAAGCCCAGAATTTCCAGACAGAAGATATAAAAAAAAAAATAAGAGAAAAATTAGAGAAAAGAAAAATACCTCCACAAGAAAAACTGTCAGAAGCTTCAAATAAAAATTTGTGTTCATTAATACAAATGATTTATGAAAAACATTATATAGACCAAGAGACCTTGATCCATTTGAAAAAAAAGGAGCATTTGAGGAAATGCAAAAATATAAAGAACAAAACCTAGAGACTTTTGAAAGGTATAAAAACGAAATATGAACATGGGAAAGAAAGAGAGATCTAATATGGTGCAATATTTATGCAAAGGAAAAAGCCAAATTAATCAACACAAAAAAGGCAGCGCCAAAGATATTTGAAGAAAAATACAAGCAAAGGAATTCAGATATGGACAATTTCACAATAAAAAAATAAGATCACGAAGAGGGAATGTAGAACAGAATACTAGTAAAGTAGAAGTTAAAAAATAGAAGTTACAGTTATGGAATACTTGTGAAGTGAAGGATTTAGTACAGAAAGTTTAACATAGATTACAACACAGCATGATGGAACAAGCCCCCAAAGTATGGAGAAACAGGAGGATCAGGAGACATCTGAAGAAGAAGTATGGACATAGGAAAGAAAAAGAGATTTAATATGGTGTAATATTTATGCAAAGGAGAAAGCAAAATGAACCGATACAAAAAGAGCAGCACCAAAGATATTTGAAGAGAAATACAGGCAAAGGCAGCTTGACATGAAAAATCTTTCAGTACAGAAAAATAAGAAAACAAAAAGGAAAAGTAGAAAAGAGGATTAGTAATGGAGAAGTTAAAGAAATAGAAACTGAGGTTATGGAGTACCTGTGAAGTGAAGGATTTAGTATACAAACTCTAACTTAGAAAACACCACAACAGGATGGAGCAATGGATCCCCAAATTAAGGAAAAAACTGTAGAGTTGCCATATGAAAATACTTTGGAGCCTTCCGTGGGAAACCAGTACAAACATTCAGTTGGAGTTGAACAGCAAGGGGAGGAAAAGGAAACTGTGGCAACTCTGACATAGTCCATGTTGATATGAAAGAGCAACAGCTGACACAGTATGAAACTGAAGAGAATGTGGCCCAGGAACTTTCTATAGAATACACACAGGAAATGGAAAACAAAGAATGTGCCCTCAGTTTAGAAGAAAATGATCTAAGAGGAGAGGTACTTGATTTAATAGAGATGGACATATTAAGATCAATGAAAGAAATACACTATAGAAAGTCAATAAAACCCAAAAAAATAAGAAGTTTGATGAAACAAATGACCATAGTAATTAGGACTGTCCACAGAGATTCATGTGATATAACAGAACTGAACAGGATATATTACTGTGCAGCTAAATTAATAACAGATAAAGTCTTACCACAAAACCACAAGGTAGTAAGGGAAAGGAAGGGGAGAAATCAAATGCCATCATGGAAGTATCGAATAGAGAAAACTATAAAATAATTATGACAAGAAGTGTCACTGTTGGAAGAGTAAAGAGGAGGGAACATATCAACAAAAATAATCAGACAGATAGACGTAATAAAAAGCAATGTGTAGTATCATAACAGATCAGGATCTATCATGCACTATCACAAATAATAAACTAAAAATATCAGCACAGGCCAAAAAACTTAGAAGATATGCAGATAAATATAAAGGAAAAGCATAAAATAAGGAATTTATTGATGACCCAAAAAAGTTTTATAAAGAATTGGGAAACAAGGCAAAAGGAATTGAAGCACCATCAAAAAAGAAGAAGAAATAGATACATTTTGGAGAAATATTTATGAAGATTCTGTGAAACATAACAAAGATGTGAAATGGAAAGAAGTAAAAGAAAGGATAAGAACTTCAAATGTTCAGGATATGAACTGGGATGAAGTAATGGCCAGAGAGATTGAAAGAAAGTTAAGAAAAGATCATAATTGGAAAACCTCAGGCCCAGATGCAGTACCTAACTTCTGGCTAAAAGTATTAATATCTTTACATGAAGATTTAGCCATCAATAAGAACTACTTATATGCACACCCTGAAATGACACCAGCCTGGTTAACAACAGGAAAAACAATACTCCTACTTAACAGCAAACCTGCAAGCTATCCTAAAAACTGTACACCAATAACTTGCCTTCCAACGACTTATAAACTATACACTAGAATTGATGCCAACAGAGTTTATAATCATTTAGCCAACAGAGTTTATAATCATTTAGAAGAAAACTCAATCATGACAATAGAACAAAAGAGTAATAAAAGAAAGCCATATGGAACAAAGGATCATTTGTTGTTAAATAGAGTCTTAATGAAGAACTGTAAAAAGGGGAAGAATCTAAGTATGGGATGGATAGACTACAAAAAAGCATTTGACAGTATCCCACAGTTATGGATAAAAGAATGCTTAAAAATGTATAAGATACACCCTACACTGATTGATTACATTACAGTGACCATGAAACAGTGGCAAACCACTTTGCAGTTAAGCCATGATAAAGGACAAATTATTATTCCAGGGATAAAAATTCAAAAGGGGACATTTCAGGGTGACTCTGTCACTGCTACTCTTTTGTCCTGCCGTTAACCGATTAAGTTGTCTACTCAATAGATTAGGTCATGGCTACAATTTGGCTCCTACAAAACAACAAAGTGTAAAGACTTCTTTTTGTAGATGATTTAAAACTGTATAGTTCATCAGACAAGGAACTGAAAGTGTCAAAAATTTTTCAGATGATGTAAGAATGTAATTTGGTCTTGATAAATGTGCAAAAACAACCTTTAAAGCAGGAAAGCTGCAGCACCATGAAAACATCAGTTTGGGACAGGAATGTGATATAAAATAAATTTAGCAAGAGGGAGTATATAAATATTTGGGAATTTATTTATTTATTGATATTTGCTGACCGGGAAAGTCCACTGGGTCAAAAACCCATTTTCAGTGGAGGCCTGGGGAGAAAAGCTCCAAATTACAGTAAAGATGATACAATGAATTACTATTTACAGTAATAAAGAGATAAAAAATATTTTTTAAATTATACAATTTTGTCATTAGTAATAAGCAAACTAAGGTATTTTATACTATTAAGTTCGATGTCTGTGTTGGATTTACCATAGTTCAATAACATATTGTGTGCTGTAAGAACAGCAGTTTATATCAATCCATTCTTTCACACACTCTGATAGAAGAGATGATTAGAAGTTAAAGCCATGGATTGCAATAGAAGACACAGTAAAGGAGATTCAGATTAATTGTGCAGAAAAAGTAATTATTACATAGTTGGGTGGAGTCAGTTAGGAACAAAAGAAACAAGTTGTGCAGCAGTCCCATGATTAGATCAATGGTGGTCTTTGGGTTTGGACAAAAATGCAAGTGTGGTTGTCAAAAAAGTGTTTTTAGGGTATATTTGAAGTCTTTTTATTGAATCAAGTAGTGTAATAGAGGGGTGTAGGTCATTCCATAATTTTGCTATGGCGTAGGAATATAAACTTTGTCCTGATCTCTTGTTGGGATTGGACACGCATAGAAGTTGTTTATTAGAAGAACGTAAATTCCTGAAGGGGATGTAGGTTTGTATGATATCTGAGAGTGTTGGGCAGTTTTCTGAGTAATATATTAGTTTGTGAGCAATAGTGAGTTGGGTGTACTGAAGGTAATGGGGAATTTGAGCCAATTCAATGTCTTGACGGCCTGGCAATGGTTTGTGTAGTTTGGTAGGCTAAAGGCAGATTTAGCAATTTTATAATAGCATGATTGTAATGTGTTACTTAGGAATATGTGAAAGTTTGTAAAAATAGGGGAATCGTAGAGGAGGGAAAGGAGTAGGAGAATACTTGCTAGTTTTGCTCTTGTGGGATTATCTATATAAAACTTATGTCTATAAAGTTTGCCCATTTTAAAGTGTATGTTTTTTTTTATTGTATTATGTATATGTTGTCCAAAGGATATTTTGTCATCTATAGTAATGCCTAATAATTTTGCAGTATTCACTACTTCTATTTCAGTCTTGTTTTGGGAGAAAATTGTAAAATCTTGTGGAGTTGGTTTGGATGAGAAGACTAGTAACTTGATTTCTTTTGGGATTTAAACATAATTGTGCTTCATTTAGTCATGTTTCTATTGATGAGAATGCATTTTGTGTTATTTTTAGAAGGTCTTGGAAATTGTTAGATGAGGGTATGATGGTAGAATCATCAGCATATTGGATGAGTGAGTTCTGAAGGGAGATTGTGTGGAGATTATTTATAAATACATTAAAAAGCAAAGGTCCAGGAATGGATCCTTGTGGGACCCCTGTTTTATTATTTGATAGGTCTAGTAAGACTACTGTTGTTAAGAGACCTTCATCCACAACTTTGCTCACAGTGTCAGTAAAAGAAAGTAAGGCTGTAGTTGTACTATGTGCAGGGCAAAAGCCATGTTGAGTTAGGGGTGAGTAGATTATTGTCAGTGAGGTGTCTGACAAGTTGAGTGTGTACACACTTTTCTGGTATCTTAGATAAAGGTGAGATAATGGAGATTGGTCAATAATTAGTTAAATCACTGGTGTTTCCATCTTTATGAAGTGGGGTTATTAAGCATTTCTTCCAGATTTGAGGGACTATGGATTCGGAGATAGATCGGTTAAATAGAATGCTAATGGTGCAGGCTATTGCCTCTGCACTGAGTTTCAAGTATTCAGAAGGGTGGTTACCACCAGAGATGGAGGATGGTTTGAGTTTAATTAGTAGTTTAAATAATTGAGAGGCTTTGCCTGGTTTTGAGGAGAATGTTAGTGATTCTGGGAGGTTGCTAGTGTTATCTTTATAGCATGAGGGATCCAAGTTGGATTTCTCCTGATAGTGGTTTGAAATTTAGTGTCAGGGCAGTTATTTGTTGCTGGAGGTGGTTCTTTTACAAGTTTAAGAATGTTGTCAATAAAGTGGGAGTTAAAAATGTGAACTATTTGCTGTGGATCTTTATCAGGGAAAGGTGACGGTTTTGTATGGTTCCTGGATTTAGGATAGAATAGATGGATTTCCAGAATTTTTTGGGTTGTGTTTTTGACTACATAGTTGTTGTATAAAGTAGTTTTTTTTGTCATTTTTGGTTAATTTCTTTGCTGTATTTCAGAGTTGTTTAAAGATAGTTTCATTTACTTGTTTTTTGTTTTTGCACCATTCTTTCCAGGCTAGGAACGATGAAGGATCAACAATAAAACATAAACAAATGTGAATAAAACTTAATAAGGAATATTTTAGAAAACTTAAATTAATACTGGAAACAGCATTGACATCTAGGAACAAAGACCAAGTTATAAATCAATTTGCTCTTCCTGTTTTAACTCACAGTTTGGAGTGATTGAGTGGCTCCAAAAGGTGTTGGATAGGTTAGACAGGAAAACAAGAAGGATGCTTCATGCTAATCAAATGATTTATAAGAATCACTGCATACCAAGATTATATATTCCCTGTTCTGAAGGAGATATGGACCTCCTCAAAATTGATTACATGTATAGATCTGCACTCGTGGGGCTGCATACATATCTGCTGACCTCACACGGCCCAAATGTAGTGACAGTTTTGAAACATAAGGAGAATAAGTCTAAGATTAAATCCCTGCTTAGTTTATCAGCATCAAGCTGGAATGGGAATCAAACCAGAAGGAGATAAAAATCAGGCAGCAACTGAATGTGAAAAAACACAAAGGAAAGAATATAAAGTGAAGGACCAGATGAGAAGGCAAAAAATATGGAAAATGCATAAATATAGTTGCAAGTAAAGAAAACTCATGGAACAATGTCCTGTTGATCAGGATCGAATGCAGGAATGATTAAGGAGAGGTGAATTTAAACCAAAAGATGAAAGGTTAATATTGACGGCCAAAGATAGTGGACTACATACACATTGGTTTACAAAGTCTATTGAACATGTGGGGGAAACAGACAACTGTAGGTTTGTAAAACAGAATTGGAAACAGCTGCACATCTTGTTGCTGGTTGTGATATACTAAAGGCAGAAGTACTGTATACTGAAAGGCGTAATAGTGTGGCAAGACTGTTGCATTGGGGATTGTGCAAACATTATAATATTGAGGTAGCTGAAAATCACTGGAAACATGAGGCACAAAGCATAGAAAATGATAAAGATTACATCATACAGGATCATCCATTACCAACAGTTCAAAAAATAGATGCAAGAAAAACAGATATAGTAGTCCATGAAAAGAAGACAAAAGTAGCAATGATTATTGAAATCGCTACACCCAGTGGCTACAGTGTCTTATGCACAGAGAGACACAGAGTCCTAAAACACCAGGATTTGCAGGCAGAAATGAGGGCAATGTGGAAGAAGGATACCCAGACAGATCCAGTAACAGATGGAGCAACGAGTGTTATAAAAAATAATTTACAGTCATATTTAGATATGTTACCTATACATGTAACACCATACAAATGCAGAAGGAATCATTACTGGGTACACTGTGGGTGCTGCAAAGAGCACTTCTGGCTAACATCAAAGACTGAAATTATACTAATTTTATGAATTTATTTATTTATTTATGAATTTTAATCATACTTTCACTTAGGAATGGAGTCCATTCCTTTCATGGTATTAGAAACCCAAAAGACTTGGAGAAATTAAAAAAAAAACATTAACAAAAGAAAGTCATCTGGAACAAAAGATTATTTGTTGTTAAATAAAGTCATAATGGAGAATTGTAAAATGGGGATGAAACTAATTATGGCATGAATAGATTGCAAAAAAGCATTTGACAGCATCCCACATTCATGGATAAAGGAATGCTTACAGATGTATAAGATATTTATTTATTTATTTTTATTTTATTTGCAGTTGGTTTACCAGGATAGTCCATTGGGCCTAAAAGAACCCGTTTTCAATGGAGTCCTGGGGAGAAAAGCTCCAAAAAAACAGACATACAGAATATGTACATACACTTGAAAAAGCTCTTAAAGCAAACTAACAGACAAGGTGAAAACAATAGAGCTAAGCTACTTATACAATGTAAAAGAGAATACAGTCATTGCTTATGCATTTGAGGTACATTCAAAAATGCGATATATTAAATGAAGTGCAATAAATGAGAGGTGTGTTAGGGCTTTAAAGAGGTAGGATTATATTGTTGTATAGTGTGGTTAGATTTGAAGAAAGTAATAAGTATATAGGCTTTGTTGAGTAGGAAGTGAATGAATGGAGGATGAAGGGTTCCATATTTTTATGATGGATGGGAACAAGAGCATTCCCATTGGGATGTAAGATGAGTATGAAGAGATTTTTTGAACGTATAAAGATTAGAGATGGTACGAATGGATGGTGGGAGTGAGTTCCAAAGACGAGCTATGTTAAAGGATAGTAGGATTTTGCCTGGGGGGCGTTTTGGTTTAAGTATTTCTAATAGGTTTTGATTGTTTGACCTTAAGACTCTATCAGGTAAGTGAAACTTAAAAGCAGAAGACAGGGAGGGACAAAGAGAGGGGTTGTTAATGAGCTTATGGGCTAGGGTAAGCTGAATGTAATTGAGCTGATGTGGAAGTTCAAGCCAATGTAGTTTTTGGAGAGAGGAACAGTGATGGGTGGATGACCTGTGGCCGTTGGCGAACTTGGCGATTTTGTTGTAGCAAGAGGAAAGTTGTTTCTTTAGAGAGGACTGAATATTAGTTAGGAGAGGTGATCCATAGAGAAGGGAGGGAATAAGAAAGGAAGACGACAGAGTGATTTTAGAGGTCTTTGTGAGGTATTGATTTTGACGGTAGAGCATACCCAGCTTTTGGTGGGTTTTTTTAATATTTAGCTGTAGGTGGGTGTTGAAATTAAGCTGGTTATCAATTTGAACACCAAGTAACTTAGTTTCAGATACGAGTTCTAGGCTTGATTTGTTTTGACTAGTGATCAGGAATTTGTTTGTATCAAAGGGAGTAGTTTTAGAGGGAGTAAATACCATGAGTTTAGTTTTGGAGGCGTTGAGAGCAAGGTGGTTTATTTTCATCCAATGCTCAGTAATTGAGAAAGCTTCTTGTGTGAGCTTTAGAAGCTCAGGGGTAGATGTGGCAGAGCAGATAATGGTAGAATCATCAGCATATTGGATGATGTTAGAGAATGGGATAGATTTATGAAAATCATTTATAAAAATGTTAAAGAGAAGAGGACCAAGTATGGAGCCTTGGGGAACCCCGGTGGGGGTACTAAGAAAAGAGGAAGTGGCCTTTTTCCATTTTACAGCTTGGTGTCTGTTAGATAGGTAGCAGGAGAACCAGTTCACAGAGGAGGAAGAAAGGTTAAGTTTGGAAAGTTTAGTTAATAGCAGACTGTGTGAAATGGTATCAAAAGCCTTAGAGAGGTCAAGTAGTAGGGTAGAGACAATATGGCCGGAATCACGAGCTTTATTTACGGTTTCTAGATAGGAGAGGAGGGCTGTCATGGTGCTATGATTTGGCCTAAAGCCATGTTGTGTAGGTGTGAGAAGGTTATTGTCTAAAAGATGTGGTAGTAGTTGAAGTTGAACACATTTTTCAAGTAGTTTAGAAATGGGGGACAAGATAGCAATGGGGCGGAAGTTGTTAACACTGCAGTTATTACCGCCTTTATGAAGGGGGATGATAAAGGCTTGTTTCCAGAGTTGGGGCACTGTATATTCCAGGATCAAGCGGTTGATGAGAATGCTTATGGGATAGGCAATTGCATCAGCAGCAATGTTTAGGAAATATGAGGGGATATTGTCAGGTGCATTAGTGCCGGGCTTCAGTTTTTGAAGTAGTTTTTTTATTGTAGAAATGGGTATAGGTTTTAATGAGAATGGAGCAGAGTGGAGAGAGAAAGTATTTGATGTTGGTGAGGATGATGAGGACATTAGAGAGGGAGAAGAGTTGTGGGATATAGTTAGAGAAGATGGGAATGAGGAAGGAAGAGAAGTGCTTGGTGAACATTTGGCAGGAGAGGGTGAGGGGGTATTGGATGGTAGGGTAGAAGTAGGAAAAGAGGAAGTTAGTTTGCTAATAGAATCAATGAAGAAGGAGTTGAATTGAGTAGCCAGGTCTAAATCTGGGGCATTTGGGTCAGGGGTAGGGGTGTGTGGTCTGCTGGGGTTAAGGAGGGTAGAGATTCCTTTCCAGAATTTCTGTGGATTTGTTTTATTATTGTTTTGGAGGGTAAAGAAGTAATTTTGTCTGTCAGAGATAATAATCTTTTTTATTTTATTTCGGAGGGTTCTGTATTCAATGTGGGAATCAGGGGACTTTCTTTTCTGATAAATTACCCAGGCTTTGTCTCTAAGGCGCATGGTTGCTAATGTATTTTTGGTAAGCCATGGGGCAGAATTATTTTTTATTCGTTTTGTCCTTAGGGGGGCTTGGGAATCTAGTATTTTTAAGAATGTAGAGTTAAAGTGGGAAACTGTGTCTTCTAAGGGTAATGTCCTTAGAGTGTTCCAATTGATTGCTTTTAGAGAATCTGAAAAGGTTGTTGGGTTGAAATTTTTGTGGTTGCGTGTAGTAATATAATTGTGGGGGTGGTGAGAGATACAGGGGAGTCGGTAAGTGAAGATGAGCATATGATCACTTAGAGCATCGGGAAGAGTACCACTGTCAGAGTGATAGTGGGGGTGTGATACTAGGATCCAGTCTAGTATACTGCCACAGGAAAGGTTTTTAGAAGGACGTGTTACTTTGTTGATTAGTTGGGAAAAATTATATAGGTTGATGTTAAGGGGGTTGGTTGGAGATTGAATGGAGGTCCAGTTGATATTTACATCACCTAAGATTATGGTTTCATTACTAATGTTACTGGAGAGCCAGGAGAGGATATCTTCTAATGTAGAGATATTGTCACCTGGGGGAATATAGAGGGATGCAAGACATATGTGTTTATGCTTGTTGACTTGTAGGAGAGTGAGGAGTAATTCAGCATTGTTGAAGTGTGGAATAGGTTTGTCATAGGGAGTAATTAACAAGGAAGTAGAAAATAGAAGAGCTACACTGCCGCCTTTTTTATGGGACCTGTCTTTTCTAATGATATAGTAGTTAGGTGGAATTATTTCAGAGTCTTTTATATGGGGTTTTAGCCATGTTTCTGAAATAGATAGGATGTCAGGTTTATTATATGTGATCCAGGCATGGAGGGTTGCTATTTTGTTGACTATGCTTTGGGAGTTTAGTGAAGTAAGTAATAGAGGTTTACATATAGTAGAGGAGATTGAGGGGCCTGGGTTAGGATGGATATCACCTGATAAGAGACTGGTAACTAGATGAAGGATATGGTTAGAGAGGTAATTAAGCAGTTTAGTAAATGGGTTGGGTACTGTTGTGTTGAAGAAGGGGTTTCTGGTAGCTATGGGGATGGAGAGTTTGTGAGAAGTAAGTACTTTGTAAGAGAAAGATAGGAGGTGTTTTATAGGATATAGATGGGGAGAGATAGGTGAGTGTGGATGTGAGTGGGGGGAGGTTAGATGGCTGGTAGTATGATAGAGTTGTGGATAGTGGCAGGTACTGGGTTGGGTGAGGTAGTAAAGAAAGGTAAGTTTTAGAAGTAGTAGTAGTAAAATAGAGATGGATGAAGGTTTTAAAAGCATGTTAATTATGGTTACTTTGTGTATAGAATCTAATTAGTATTAAGTATGTTTTTAAAGATAATTATAGGAGGATGTGATGTAGTCGGCCTAGATTGTAGTGGGGAGTGTGGAGTTAGGAAGGAGGTGGCAGAAGTGGTAGAGGATAGTGGAAAGGTAAAGATAGGACTGATTGTCAGAGTTGAAGTGTGGACTTGGAGTCTGATAGTGTAGCTAAGTAAAGGGTGTAGTAACTATGAGGTGATTAGAAAATGGGTGTGTCCAGGGTGTTGGAGATTGATTGGAGTAGGGAGGAAGTGGGTGTGGTAACAAGAGGAATATAGCTAGGAGTACTGGGGGCAGGTGGGAATTGGGGGCAGGGTAGGGGAGCGGAGTGAGCCCGGAGGGCAAACAGAGCGGGAAACACAGGAGAAGGAGGAGAGCCAATCAGTGGAGCATGGAATGCAGGAAGTAAGGTGTAACAGAGTAAGTAAGGTTCTGGATATATTAGGCAGAGTGGGCTGAGAGTTTAGAGAGAAGTAAAAGTAAAGTAAAGGCTAGTAAAGAAAAATGCAAGGAGTAAGTAAAGAAGGAATATCAGTGTGGGGGGATGCCCTCTAGTGGTTAAATGTAGAAGTACACTGGGTCCACTAAGGCAGTGTATGGGCTAAAGAGGACTGAATGGGAAGGAGCATGTATGGATTAGAGAAATTAGATAGGGGTGGGAGTAGAGAGGCAAGGATGAAGGGGATGTAGGCCGCTGGCTGTCCTGGCAGGGAGATGGCATACACAGATACAACAAGGAGTATAATTACAGAAGCTTAGAGCAGCAGATACACATACTTCTTCTGTGTCCTCTGGGGGAGACTTGGTTCAACCTTCCCAGCAGGGGTTAAGGCAGCAGAGAGGTAGTATTGCGGGACCACAAAACAAGGATGAGTCTGGTGACTTAGTTAGGTGTATGTATCCACCCAGGTGAGGTCCCAATGGGAATATGCAGGGTAAAAACAACTGGAGACAGGAGAAAAAGTAGAGCAATGGTTAATAAAAGTGTAATAGTAACAGCAACTATACCTTAATAGTGGAGACAGACAGGTGAAAAAGAGATGTAGGCACAAAAATACTAAAATTGGAGCAGATAATGGCTAAGTATAAAATGTAACAATGGAGTCTATCACAATGGTTAAGAACACAGTAACATATTGTAGATCAGAAACACTTAGCAATGGAAATAATGTAGCAAAGGAATCTATTGCAATGGTTAAATACACAATGAAATACTGTAGACCAGATAGATTTGTAGGTGTATAACTAGGCTCTATAACAATTGAAGTAAAAAGGAAACAAACAATGTCGTTAGAAAAACATTATTTCCACAGTTGGCACTACTATATTAACAGCGTACTCTTGAGTTAATGCTTCCATACAATAATAGCGCCTTGGCACGTCCTACAGCTGCAAGTAGCCAGGCGCGTGTGAAGAACACTCACACGTGGAAGCTGGCATGTTGCGCAATGAGTAAATTTGTAGATACTTGGACAGTTAACAAATATAGTAAGTAAAGCAGTGCCTAATACACTCGTTGTACCTTGGTACACCTAGATAAAATTAGCCAAGCGCTTGAGGAGTAATCCCTTCTATATTAATAACAGTGTGCTAGTAGTAACGTTTTCTAATAAAACAGTCAAGTATAGTCATAGTGTACGCTTTACACAGCAAGAGCGTTTAAACACTGTACAACAGCAGTCGCTAGGGTTTAAGTAAGGCTGTTGATTAAGCGAAGACCAAAATAAGCAGATATTAATTGCTGCTACTGCATGGGCGCTATCCTATGCAGCGATCCCTTTAAGCAGGGTTTTAAACAAGCAATTAGCCGTCGATGCACTCTTTAATCAGCAGGAGTGTAAAACAGCAGTCGCTAAAGTATAAGTAAAAGCTGTTTGAATGTGACTACGACCATAATACGCAGATAATAAGCGTGTTTAAAATGTGCACGCCTATCCTGAACACTATCGTGTGCAACAGACACTTTAATAGACGCTGTTCAAACAAGGATACATTTTAAACAGAGCGTACTTTGAGCCTCTAACCTGCACGCTATCTTGTGCTATAAACACATTAAACATTAAACGCTGTATATACAAGCATGCACTTCAAGCATATCTCTATGTTTCAGCATAACATGCGTTCATTAACACAGCAGGGGCAAAAACCCTGAACAGCAGTCGCTAGTGGTTAAAGAGAGGATACATAGCATACAATTGTTATGGCTATCAGGTCTATGTACATTAAGGGATATTCCCGATTTTAGTGTAACAAAAGCACATGGAGTACTTACTATCAGAGCGCTCTCCTAGCCAGGTGCATACAGCAGCCGAGGATGAGTGGGATTTAAAGATGGCGCCCAGAGGTGAGGGGGGGATTAAATCACCTCTAGGCGGCTATAGAGGGAGGGCGGAGGGGCAGGGATGTGAGCTAACAGGGAAAGGTGGTATTTCTACAGAGTGAGGGGAGGAGTCATACAGAGTAAGGAGCAAGCCAAAGGGTAGGAGAGAAAGTCAAAAACTAGGTTGGGTGATACGTGAAGGAGGTAAGGTAGTAGGGAGTAAGGCTAGACAGATGAAGGTATGCGAGGGAGAGAAAGGAGTAGAAACACAGGAGAAGGAGGAGAGCCAATCAGTGGTGCATGGAATGCAGGAAGTAAGCTGTAACAGAGTAAGTAAGGTTCTGGATATATTAGGCAGAGTGGGCTGAGAGTTTAGAGAGAAGTAAAAGTAAAGTAAAGGCTAGTAAAGAAAAATGCAAGGAGTAAGTAAAGAAGGAATATCAGTGTGGGGGGGTGCCCTCTAGTGGTTAAATGTAGAAGTACACTGGGTCCACTAAGGCAGTGTATGGGCTAAAGAGGACTGAATGGGAAGGAGCATGTATGGATTAGAGAAATTAGATAGGGGTGGGAGTAGAGAGGCAAGGATGAAGGGGATGTAGGCCGCTGGCTGTCCTGGCAGGGAGATAGCATACACAGATACAACAAGGAGTATAATTACAGAAGCTTAGAGCAGCAGATACACATACTTCTTCTGTGTCAACCTTCCCAGCAGGGGTTAAGGCAGCAGATCCTACATTGATCAATTAAATTACAGTGACTATGAAATGGTGACAAACCACTTTGCAGTTAAATCATGACAAAGGGCAAATTATTATTCTAGGGATAAAAATTCAAAGGAGGATATTCTCGGATGATTCTTTGTCACCACTGCTGTTTTGTGCTGCCCTTAACCCATTAAGCTGTCTACTTAACAGATTAGGCCATGGTTGTAGTTTGGTTTCTAGAAAACATCCAAGTGGAAACACTTCTCAGCTTTTTTTGTGGATGACTTGAAACCATACTGTTTATCAGATGATGAGTTGAAAACAACTGCAAGTGGTTAAAACTATAAGAATGCAATTTGGTTTTGATAAAGGTGTGAAAACATTTAAAGCAGGAAAGCTGCAGCACCAAGAAAATATCAGTCTGGGACAGGAATGTGACATAAATGAACTTGAGCAAGAAGGAGTGTCTAAATATTTGGGACTGATGGAGGTTTGGCAATAAAACATGAACACGTGAATAAAACTCAGTAAGTAATACTTCAGAAGACTAAAACTAATACTGAAAACAGTCCTGACATCTAGGAACAAAGTCCAAGCTACAAACCAATTTGCTCTTCCTGTTTTCACTTACAGTTTTGGTGTGATTGAGTGACCCCAAAAGGTATTGGATCAACTGAATAGAAAAAACAAGGAAAAAATATTTCACACTTATCGAATGATATATAGAAATTAATGTATACCAAGATTATATACCCCGCATTCCTAAGGAAGTATGAACCTCCTCAAAAATTATTGCATGTACAGATCTGCATTTGTGAAACTGCATACATATCTGCTGACATCACCAAAACCAAGCCTAATGAACATTTTAAAATGTGGAGAGGACGTCTAAGATGACTTTCCTGCTTAGCTTAGCAAAAGCATATCAGTGTCAAGCAGGAATGGAAATCAAACCAGAAGTAAACAAAATCAGGCAGCAACTGAATATGCAAAAAAATAAATAAAGAATTTAAGGAGAAGATCAGATGAGAAGGCAAGAAGTGTTGAAAATGCATAAATATATTTGCAAGTAAAGAAAACTCTTGGAACAATGTCATGTTGATCAAGATCAAATGCAGGAATTATTAAGGAGAGGTGAATTTAAACAAAAAGATGAAAGGTTAATATTGACGCCCCAAGATAGTGGACTACGTACACATTGGTTTACAAAATCTATTGAACCTGTGGGAGAAACAGACAAATGTAGGTTTTGTAAAACAGAATTGGAAACAGTTGCACATCTTATTGCTGGTTGTGATATACTAATGGCAGAAGGACTGTATACTGAAAGGCATAAAAGTATGGCAAGACTGTTGCATTGGGGATTGTACAAACATTATAATACTGAGGTAGCTGAAAATCACTGGAAAAATGAGGCACAAAGCATAGAAAATGATGAAGATTACATCATATAGGATCATCAATTACCAACAGTTCAAAAAATAGATGCAAGAAAAACAGATATTGTAGTCCATGAAAAGAAGACAAAAGTAGCATTGCTTATTGAAATTGCTACACCCAGTGACTACAATGTCTTACGTACAGAGCGACACAGAGTCCTAAAATACCAGGATTTGCAGATAGAAATGAGGGCGATGTGGAAGAAGGATACCCAGACAGTTCCAGTAGTAGGAGGAGCAATGAGTGTTATAAAAAAGAATTTGCAATCATATTTAGATATGTTACCTATACATGTAACTCCATATGAATTGCAGAAGGAGTCATTACTGGGCACACTATGGGTACTGCAAAGAGCACTTCTGGCTAACATCAAAGACTGAAGCGATGCTAATTTCATGAATTTTAATCATACTTTGACTTAGGAATGGAGTCCATTCCTTTCATGGTATTAGAAACTCAAAAGGCTTGGAGAAATAAACAGTAACAAACGAAAGTCATATGGAACAAAAGATTATTTGTTGTTAAGTAAAGTCATAATGGAGAATTGTAAAAATGCGGATGAATCTAATTATGGCATGAATAGATTGCAAAAAAGCATTTGACAGCATCCCACATTCATGGATAAAGGAATGGTTACAGATTTATAAGATATATCCTACGCTGATCAATTAGATTACAGTGACTATAGAATGGTGACAAACCACTTTGCAGTTAAGTCATGACAAAGGCCAAATTATTATCCCAGGGATAAAAATTCAAAGAGGATATTCAAGGGTGATTCTTTGTCACCACTACTATTTTATCTTGCCCTTAATCCATTAAGCTGTCTACTTAACAGATTAGGCCTTGGTTATAATTTGGCTCCCAGAATTCATCCAAGTGGAAACACTTCTCAGCTTCCTTTTGTGGATGACTTGAAACTGTATAGTTCATCTGATGATGAGCTGAAAGAACAGTTGCAAGTGGTTAAACTATAAGAATGTCATTTGGTTTTGATAAATGTGTGAAAACATTTAAAGCAGGAAAGGTGCAGCACCAAGAAAACATCAATTTGGGACAAGAATGTGATATAAAAGAACTTGAGAGAGAAGGGGTCTATAAATATTTGGTAACTGCTGAAGGATTGGCAATAAAACATGAACATATGAATAAAATTCAGTAAGTAATACTTCAGAAGACTAAAACTAATACTGAAAACAGTCCTGACATCTAGGAAAAAGTCCAAGCTACAAAACAATTTGCTCTTCCTGTTTTAACTTATAGTTTTGGTGTGATTGATTGACTCCAAAAGGTATTGGATCAATTAGACAGAAAAAACAAGAACAAATATTTCACACTTATCAAATGATAAATAGAAAACGGTATATAGCAAGATTATACATCCCTCATTCTGAAGGAAGTATGGGCGTCCTCAAAACTGATTACATGTATAGATCTGCAATTGTGAGACTGCATAAATATCTACTGACATCGCCAAATCCAGGTAGAATGAACATTTTAAAACATGTGAAGAGGAAGTCTAAGGTGACTTTCCTGCTTAGCTTACTAGAAGCATATCGGTATCAGGCTGGAATGGAAATCAAACCAGAAGTAAACAAAATCAGGCAGCAACTGAATATGCAAAAATCAAAAGAAAGAATTTAAGGAGAAGATCAGATGAGAAAGCAAGACGTGTGGAAAATGCATAGATATTGTGGTAAGTGCAGAAAATTACTGAAACATCCTCATGTTGATCAGGATTTAATGCAGGAATGGTTAAGGAGAGGCAAATTTAAACCAGATGATGAAAGGTTAATATTGGTGGCCCAGGATAGTGGACTATGTACATGTTGCTTTACAAAGTCTATTGAACATGTGGAAGAAACAGACAAATGCAGGTTCTGAAAAACAGAACTGGAAACAGTCTCACATCTAGGTGTGATACACTAATGGCAGAGGTCCTGTATACTGAAAGACATGATGTGACAAGACTGTTGCATTGGGGATTGTGCAAACATTACAATACTGAAATAGCTGAGTAGAATTAGAATCATCACAAAGCATTATAGAGAATGATGAAGTTTATATTGCATGAGATCATCAATTAACAACAGTTCAGAAAATAGATAAAAAAAACGAGATATAGTAGTCCATGAAAAGAAGACAAAAGTAGCTCTAATTATTGAAATTGCTACACCCAGTGAATACAGTGTCATAGGTACAGAGAGACACAAAGTCATAAAATGTCAGGATTTGCAGACAGAAATGAGATCAGTATGGAAGAAAGATACCCAGACAGTTCCAAAAGTACTAGGAGCAATGTGTCTCATAAAAAATAATTTACAGTCATATTTAGATATGCTACAAATACATATAATTCAGTATGAATTGCAGGAGTCAGTTCATAGATTCATAGGTTCAGAGGTGTGTACTAGGCTAATAGCTATGGAGCCTTTACAAGCCTAGCCAATAGAAGTGCCCTGGCATCATGCTGCCTGAAGTTAGTTCCTAGTGCCTCTATCAAGTACAGCCACTGGAGTGATCCCCGGGGTGAACTTTCTATTTCCCATCCACTCATCAAGATTTCTCTTGAAGAGGGCCAGTGAGGTGCTCTGCTTGACATGTACGGGAAGTCTATTCCAGAGCATGGGCAGTCTCTGGGTTATGAACCAGTCCCTCCAGCATGTTCTGTTGATTGTGGTAATGAGGTTGAGGTCTCTGGATCATGTGGTGTGGAGGGACTGGGATTTCTTTAGATGTAGCATTTCTAACAGAGCTGGGTCAGACATGGCTTTGTAAGTCAAGCAGAGATCGCCTCTTAGAAGGTGATATGAGACAGAGAATAGTTGGAGTTTTTTTAATCTGTCCATGTAGGACACATGCTTAAGGCCTAGGATCCTCTTTGTGATGTACTTTTGTGGCATCTCCAGCTATTGCAGGTGTCTAGTGAGGTACATGCCAAATGAGGCATTATACTCTATGACTGTTCTAATGAGGGAAGAGTAGAGATACATGATTACCTCTTTCTTCCTGGATGCAAAACCCTTGATAATGAGATGTGCCACATAGAAGTTCTTTCTGACCACAGTGGCAATGTCGTGGTCGAAGGAGAGGCTGCTGTCAACCTGTGTCCCCAGATCTCTTATAACACCTTCAGTGTTCAGTGGGCTCCATTCAATGTGGTAATTAGTGGGAAATGAGTTTTTCCCAAAGGGGATGACAACATATTTTTTTACCTTAAGCTTAAGGCAATGGTTTTGACACCAGTCATTGGTCTCAGTGAGGCCTATCTGTAGGATGTCTGCATCACTTGGGGAGTTAATAATGGCTCCCAGCTTGCAGTCATCTGTGAACTTGGTCAACCAGAGTCCTTCCGTATTGGCCTGGACTTCTGAGAAGTAGATGCCAAACAGGAGAGGGCACAGGCCTGATCCCTGTGGGACTCCACTTGTGACTGGTCAGCAGTCTGACTTGGAGTCCACTACTTTCACACTGTGGGTTCTATCTGTGAGCCAATTTGCAACCCACCTAACAATATAGGGGTTGATGCCTAGTTTGGTGAGTTTATCAATAATTCCTGAGTGAGGAATGATATCAAAGGCCTTGACCAGATCGAGGTAGGCTGTATGAACTGCCTTACCCTCATCCACAGCTCTGGTGACTGACTCAAAGAAGTCAACCAGGTTGAGCAGGCATGGTCTACCTTTCACAAAACCAAACTGCATGGGATCTAGAGTTTGGAGATTCCCTATAGCCTTGTGAATTAGGTCCATGATGATGTGCTCCATAACCTTACATATCAGACTTGTCTGGCTAATGGGACAATAATTTCCAGGGTATGTAGTCACTCCTCCTTTATGGAGAGGCATGACTGTAGCAGTGAACCATTCAGTAGGGACAAAGCCTGAGGTGAGGATATGAGTGAACAGGGCACACAGATGTGGTGCCAGTTCACTTTGTAATTCATGTAGAACACAGCCAGGGATATTGTTGGGTCCCATGGAAGCTGTATTTTTGGCCTTGGACAATGCAACTTTAACCTGTGCTGCAGTAATGCTGTGTGCCTGGCATTCTTCCAGTATTGAGATTGGTCCTTAGGGGGAAGAGGGGTAAAGTTGGCACTGAATCTGTCGGCCAGTATGTTGGCAATATCTGTTGGCTCAGTATAGGAGGTGCCATTGTGCAGTAACTCAGAGCAAATCTGAGCATTGGTGTGGAGATTCTTGATATAACTATAGAAGGCTTTCTGGTTGTTTTTAGTGTCTGCTGCAATTCTGCCTTCATAGCTGGCTTTGGAGGTTAGATGAGGAAACTCAACTTTTTGTTGAGGCTAATAAGGGAATTTTTCCAGTCTTGGGACTTCACCTTTTTCTGCAACAGTTTCTTCCTTCTGTTGTAGAGTTTATTAATGGCAGGGGACCACCAGAGTGGCTTCCTTTTTTTGGAGGAGAGCATCTTGGTTCTGTTGGTTATGGCTAGTTCCATGCATTTATGTCCGTGTTCGTACAGTGCATTGGTGTATGATTTGGCAGTCATGCATCTATTTTCCATTGGTATTGGTGCTGTGAAGTTAGCCACCTCTATTTTTTAGGAGTCCAAAGTCAGCTTTGGAGAAATTTTTCATGGTGGATACCTTTGCAGGGGGTGTGGGTGAGATGTGGATTTCCATGGTGATTAGTTTGTGGTCGGATCTAACCAGGGAGGAATTGACTATTGGTGCAAAGCAACGGTTGCCCATGTTAGTAAATACAGGTCAAGGATGTTGCTTCCTCTAGTTGGGGTAAGAACGAGCTGGTCCAGGGCATTGGAATTAATGAATTCCAGGAAGCGTTGGGTCAGTGCATTGGTGCATGAGTAGTTTTCCCAGTTAATGGAGGGGTAGTTGAAGTCACCTAGTATGAGATTGTTGGGATGGATCTTAATAATTTCCAGGGTGTTAGGAATGTGGAGTGAGAGTCTTGGAAAACCTGAATCGCCATCTTACCCACTGTTAGTTGTACCTGGAGTATCTCAGATGCGTTATGCTGGGCTACTAGTCTGGAGGTGTGCATATATTTTATGAATATGGAGACACCACCATCTTTGGAGCTTTGGTCCATGTTCTGGGGCCAAAAGGTGTGGAATGAGTTATAGCCTGGTAGTGCAGGGGTGCTTTCTGCTGCTTTAAACCAGGTCTCCGTTACAGCACAAATGTCGATGTTCTCCATTTTGAGGAGTGCTTTAAGCGAGTGCATTTTGAAATTTAGACTTCTAGCATTGAGCAGCATGAACCTCAGATTGCATTTATTTATAGATGTTACAGTGGTAATTTGGTCTTTGGAACACCACCTAAAAAGGGCACTATAGGGGAAGCAAGAGCCTTAGCCAGTACCCAGAAACCCAGGGCAGATGCAGGCCATCTCTGGCAAAGCATCGGGGTCTGTCATGTCATCCCAACCAGATCGATACTGGATCCCCTTAGAATGACATCAGAAACTTAGACAATTGTTGAAGTCAATCATTTTCTGTTTGTATTGTGTTATCATTCTGGGCAATGGTAGTATGCTGCTCAGGGCCAGGGTCATACATGCCTGGACCACATAATCCAAAAGCTCCACCATGTCTTTTTTCATGTAGTTCAGGGAGGTGCATCTCAGGTCATTCACACCCACATGGACAATGACAGAGTCATACTTGTACTTGTTGTAGAATGACCTGGGTGCGTGTGTTATGTGTCAGATTCTAGCACCTGATAGACAGCTGACTGTTAACTTCTTCTTATTCAACCTAGTGAGTGGGACATCAGTGTGCCTCACTATTGAGTCACCTAAGATTATTGTATTGGGCAAGCTGTTTTGCCTTAGGGGCTTAGGTTGAGGGGCACACTGTGTAGGTGAGCTATGTGTCTTGTGGTTTGTGCTGTGTTGTGGTGGTCGAGTGCGTTTCTGCCTTGGAGGTCACTGCTGCTTGGGTAGCTTTCTATTGAGAGCCTCAGTGAAGGTGGGTGTGTGGTTTGTGTTTTTATGTGAGGGCTGTGATGGTGGGTGTTCTGCAGGGCTATGTGTTCCATGTGGTGTGGTGTGGTGCAGGTGTTGATCATCTCCTCTTGACCAGCTATTCCGGTCTTGGCTGGAGAGTGCATGGCTTCCAATTTGGAGATATAATTGCATCTCTCACAAATCTGAGTGTTAGGAGGTAAGAGGAGAGGTTTGTCTATGTACATGAGGCAGTTGCTACATTGTCTCAGAATAACCACGTTCACCAGGTTAATAGGAGAAACCACAGGGACCTGACCTTTAGACATGCTAGGAGGGATGATCATCATTGCTAAGTACTAGAGCTGTTTCCTTATAAGACATCTAGTGCTGATAGCATTTGCGTGTGCTACAATAAATGCTACAAAAAGCCTGATGAAGTGCTAGGTGAATAGGCTAATTAAAGTGTAAGAAGGAAGAGAACTAGCAAGATCTAAGGGAAAAATTGAAGAGCAGACTTTCTGGCACCAGTAATAGTTTACTCCAGCTTAGTGGCACAGAGCAGCATGCAAACCTGAGCAAACACGGGGTTTTAAACCAGAAAGTTGAAAGGGATAGAAAAACTGCCCAAATGGCCAATAAACTCCAATTTTAGAACCAGAAACCACTCCTTTTGTGGTAGATAGGCTACCTAGTGCTTACCACTCCCACTAATAAGCTGGACAGATTTCTTCCATCGCAGAAAGGTCTGGGGAACTCAGAAACTTACAAAACAGTCCTGGATACAGCAAATCTGTATCTGGGCAATTCTAGTAACAGGAAAGGTGGGAAACAAGCTTAGAAATGTTTTTTTTTTTTTGTTTTTTTTGCAGAAAAAACAGTTAAAACAGTAATAAGAATGCTTTAAATGCAGTGCAAGCTAGCACACTTGAGTGTGTAGCAATATTAAAGCAAATACAGTTACAATAAATGCAGTTAAATGAAAAAATGCTTAAATCAAGTGCAGAAAGCAGCATAATCAGAAAAAAATCAAAATGGAGGCACTTAAAGTCTTTCTTTCTCCTTTCTGTTACTCTTGTAGTCCGCTAGATGCCAAAACAGCATCCACAGAGCTTAACAAAGCACAAACCCATGCAAACACAGGCTTTTAAATCAGAAAGTTGAGAGGGATAGAAAAACTCCCCAAACGGCCAATAAACTACAGTTTCAGAGCCAGAAACAACTCCTCTTATGATAGATAGGCTACTAGTGCTTACCACTCCCACTAATAAACTGGAAGGCTTCCTTCTAATACAGAAAGGTCTGGGAAACTCAGAAACATACAAAACAGTCCTGGATACAGCAAATCTGTATCTGGACTACTATAGCAACAGGAAAGGTGGGAGACAAGCTTAGAACTTTTTTTTGCAGAAAAACAGTTAACTTGTAGCTGGAATACCTCAAAAAGGATTTAAAACCATGCAGCTGAAGCTCTGAATGCTGTAGACCTGTATTTAGACTATGCTACTTAATTTTAAGGTTAAGAACTGAGTAAGAAAAAACTCACAATGAAGCACAGATTAAGCACTTATATTCAAAAGAATAGCACTTGCAGTATGAAAAATACAGTTAAACAGCAACAAAATGTAGTAAAATGCAGTTAAACAGTAATGAATTGCAGTAAATAGCAATGAAATATAGTTAGTAGATTGCTTTGAAACAATAGCTCACAAATCACAACAGTAATAGACAGCACTAATAAAGCAGTGATTTAGTAGAATACTGTCATCAATTTAGTGAGGCTACCAATAAGCAGTAATAAATATGGCAAACAGCAAAATGAGGTAGAAAGAGGTACATTTTTTTAGTAGAAAGTGAAGAGACAGTAGATAATGAGATAAGTCAAGATGCAGAAGCTAAAGGGATGAGCCTTTACTAAGTTCTCACGATAAATAGTAGAATGAGCTGATGTAATATGACTGGGGGAGTGTTCAGTATCAACTTTATACCAGAGGCGGTCAACAAAAAGCCACCAAGATTTAAGACTACCACAACAACTGGGTGGGTGGGTGAGTGGTAAAAAACAGTTGTACAGATTACAAAGATATGTAGTAAAACAGAAATGCAGAAAACAATTGAAAATAAACACTTATCTTTTTCCAATATCCCAGCAGAGCAAAAGACAGAAGGTCAATCTCTTTGTAGCTTTGAATAGCCCGAGAAAACAACTATAATTGGTTTAAAACACTGGCTATTTAAGGCAGAGAAACAGTAAGCAGCTCAATTATCCAATCAAAAATAACAGTTTTGCAGGCATGCTTTTAGCTAGATTAAACCAGACTGATTACTTCCTGCCACAGAGAAAAAACAGCTAGGTGTCTCTAGACAAATATTTCACTACAAGATAAAAGGGTCACAAACAGTAACATATATTCAGTTTTATCAGACAACAAAAAGGAGACTAAAAACAGTTGCACCAATTACAAAACAAACAGTTGCACAGATTACAGAAATACGTAGTAAAATAGAAGTGCAGGAAACACTTGAAAATAATTGTATTTATTTATTTTATTTTACATTTGTTGACTGGGATAGTCTGACTCTATACATGTCCATTTTCAGCGGAGGCCCGGGGAGAAAAGCTCCAAGATAATAATACACATTGAACATTTAGTAAATGCTAGTTTCAAGTAGATTACAGTCATAAGCAATACCAGCATTTAGCACATATGGTACTTATTGTAAAACACTTTAAAAAACATAACATTATTTTCAAAGTTAAACATACATAACATTACATTCAGGTTTAAGACACACTGAGCAGCAGTTATACAATTGAAACTAGAATCCACCCTGTAGGTCCTTCAGAAAACATGATGTGTTTACGCAGTTTGTGGATTGTGCATTAAAACCTTTTTTTAAACAAACCTCATATTTTCCGTTTTCTGAAGGACCTACAAGGTGGATTCTAGTTACACTTTTGGTGCTTCTGCTTCCCTTTTTTGTTTTTTAGTTATACAATTGACCCTTCCTGAAATGGAGTGGTAGAAAAAAGTTAGAAGCAGTTGAAGGTAAGGCACCTAAGAAATAGAGAGGTCACCAGTTGGGGTTAGTGCAAGGACATAACCAATGAGTTTTGAAATATTTCTTGAGTTTGTTTTTGAATGGAGTTAGTGAGGGTTCTAGGGTCAAGTCATCTGGGAGTCTGTTCCATATTTTTCCAACAGAGTTGGCAAACAGAGAGTCCCCAGCTGAGTAGTTGGATTTGTATGTTTGAACTAGGAGTCTAGTGAATGATCATAGTGGCCGGGTGCTGGTGTAGGGGCTGATAATATTTTTTAGTGCAGGTGTATTTTCTGGTTGGTAAAGGACTTTATGTGCCACTATTAGCTGTTTGAACTGCAGTAGGCTTGGCAGTTCAAGCAATCCTAAGTGATTTAGGTTGTGACAGTGGTGTGTCCGGTAGGCTGTGCCAGTAGCAAATCTGGCAATGCGGTTATAGCAGGATGATAGTTTATTAAGATCTGTTTTGTTTAAGTTGGAGAATAGAGGTGAGGCATAGAGAAGAGTTGATAGCAGATGGGAATGGGCAATTGCAGTTCTAGCAAGTGAGGTAAGGAAAGGTTTGATTTTGTAAAGAGAGCCAAGTTTTTTATTAATGGTTTTGATAGTTTGATTGATATGCATATCAAACTTCAGGTTGTTATCAACTATGACACCCAGTAGTTTAGTTTGGGCTTCTGGGAGATGATAGTTCCATTGTTAGCAGTTATGTTGAAGGCTGGCAGTGGGGGTCTTGCATGTGGGGGAGAAGAGGAGCAACTTAGTTTTGTTGGGGTTTAGGATTAGATGTTGATTGGAGAGCCATTTTCCACTCTATTGAAGGTAATTTGGGTTAATGTGAATAAAGTAGCTTATAATAAACACTTATCTTTTTCCAATATCACTGCAGTGCAAAAGACAGAAGGCTAGTCTCTCTCTGCAGCTTTGGACAGCTTGAACAAACAAGTATAACTGGTTTTAAACAATATCTATTAAAGGCAGAGAAACAGAAACCAGCCCAATTATCCAATCAAAAATAACAGTTTTGCAGGCATGCTTTTAGCTAGATTAAACCAGACTGATTACTTCCTGCCACAAAGAAAAACAGCTAGGCCTCCATAGACAAAATATTTCACTACAAGTTGAAAGGGTCAGAACAGTAACAGATATTCAGCTCTATCAGACAACAAAAAGGAGACTAAAAACAGTTACACCGATTGCAACAGTTGTACAGATTACAGAGATATGTAGTAAAACAGAAGTGCAGAAAAAAAATTGAAAATAAACACTTATCTTTCTTTTTCCAATATCACAGCAGGGCTAAAGAAAGAAGGCCAGTCTTTCTGCAGCTTTGAACAGCTTGAGCACATTGCTGGTGCTGCGAACAGTACTTTTGGTTACCATCAAAGAATGAAATAATACTAATTTCTTGAACTTTAATCATACCCTGACTTAGGAAAGGGGTCCATTCCTGTCATCATATTAGAAGCCCAGAGGATTTGGAGAAATTAAGCCAGCAATGTCTGTTTTTATGCCTACCAGTGTTTGTTTTTATACTATCCAAGACTATTCTACAGTTACTTCTTGAAAGAGTATTTATTAGTAAGAATGCATAAAGTGTATGTCAGCAACAGAAGAAAAGTATACAGAGTACTTCTCTATCAGTCTTCAAATTAAGGCTGATCTTATCTTCTGAGATAGTAAATAGAGCAGCACACAAAACCAGACAGTTAATATGGCCAGTTTTGGGTTGAAAACCCTGTTGAGTACTCAGCAGCAGCAGCAACTGACTACTGACTACTGTGGGACTGTGAGCCATACAAGAGCCGTGAATTTGCAGTTAGTAGTAATAATAATGGACTTGCCACTAGTGCAATGCATGATGGAAAATGTTATCTGGATCCCTAGCAATAATTCAGGAACAAGACTACCAGTAGGAAAATGCCTTAGACTTTGCTATAGTGTCTGTTAGGCAAATCCCTTGGTCATGTAAAGCATAATGACCTTGTTATAGCCTAGAGCTGGGCCCCTAAGGGAGCGGTGCCCTATTTGGTCTAAGGCCAGCCCCGCCTCCAATCATTCTGAGAGGGGCTGAAAGCAGGTTTAATTTGCTGCAACCCATGTAAGTGCTTGTACTGTAACTGAAGTCTGGCAGTTCGCACAGATGATTAAGGCCCAGAGCTGTTAAAAAGCTATGTCTTGTACCTAAGGTACAGTGGTGTTTATTTTTTTCTACTTCCATTTCCCTGCTGTGACTCTAAGAAAGTTATTTAAGCACACAGTGATCCTCGGATGCCCCTGAAAAGGTAAACTTGCTTCCAGTGACTTATCTGGTTTGATCTGAAAGGCTGCAAGTAGGTATACAAGCTGGTGTCAGAATGATTCCACATTAGTACAGTTAATATTATAATAACTTCATAAAAATGGTAAGTCCCGTCCTTGAACCATGCCTAACTGACTCATTGTCTGTTCTTGGAAAGAAATGAGAATTCTATCTGTTTAATGGTATAAAAGTCTTGGTTGTGTTGAGTTTGAATTTTGAAAGTAAGATGTACAATATAATTCTGCTAATTTCTGAAGCTTTTTGTTACTTTATGGATGAAAGTAAAACAGATTTGATCCTAAAAGAACGCATCCTTCAAAGTCATTTGGTAACATTATAGTCCTGTCATTCATTTAATTAACCACATGAATAGTTCTCCTGCTGTCATCGCTTTTGAAGAAGACCTTTCTGCTAGTGCTTAACCTTTTTTGTTATTGGAAGTTCTATAGCTCGGCACAGAAGAATTTGGACATGCTCTTCTCACCTTCCTAATAGGTGTGCAGTACCATGCTCCACCCCAGCATACATGTGTATCTTTTCCTCTTTTTCTGGTTGTTTCTGTTGCTTTGTTAGTTAATGTTGTAAAATCAGTAGTACATTTCATGGACCAGCAAATCATAGATTTATTGTTAAGTAGCCATTGTTTCAGTCAAGGAAGCTACGTTCATCTCTCTCTCTCTCTCTCTCTCTTTCATCCATCAAAATCTAATGGTCTTCATGCTTGTGCATCTTGTATTCAGTGCATTCACTCCCCATTGTGAAGTCCTTTCCTATCTATAGCTAAACCCCTCACTCAGGCACATAAACACACACATGCACATGCTCAGACATACACATACACACAAATATGCATGAGAACACGCAATCACTTATACACCCCCCCCCCCACACACACACACACACACACAGACATACACCAACACAGTTTCTGTGCTTTGCTTATTCCTCGGTACAATGAATTTTGATGAGCCATACTGTTTACTGCTTGCATTTTTTTTCACTACAGAGTAGCACAAAATATTGACAGTTACACTAAGAATTGGTACCTGCTAAGTAAAGAAATCATGCAGTCATTTTAATTCTGAGGATATTCCCTTCTGAACTGCCTGGACATTTGTGCTTGCCATGTTTCATTTAAAATGTGTGTTATAATGAAAGATAACAGTATCACCTGTGTATGCTCAAAGAGCTCAAGGGATAAAAATTACCATGGGGAAAACTTTCTCAAGCAGCAGCCCATCTGATGTACTGCTCATGGATGAGTATCACATTTGTTTTCCTAGATCTAGTATGTGGAGAAACGCTAGACAATTCAGCCAATGACAAAGCATGCCAAATACGTCTATCTCCAGCTGCTATTAGAACTGAGGCCCTGAATGACTTTTTTTGTATACCTGATCATTAATATCATTAATATTCATTTAGTAGGTGCCAAGCTTTATGGTGCAAAAGGATGAAGCCTTTACTGAGACCCAGGCAACTAGTGTTCAGTTAGTGACTCCAAAACTGGAGAAACCAGGCAAGGAAGGGTAAGAGTGAAGGAGCATGGTCCACTTGCCTCTGGGGGGTGGGGTGTTACATGCATTCAGAGGCATGCAGGGTGGTGCCATCTTTTGATGGAAACCAGAGAGAAAAAACACTGTCTGTGTTATGGGGGTTGGGCAACTGTTGCTTGGAGGCAATATTTCTTGCAGAATTGAGAGGTGTCCTCTGTAGACGGCCCATTACACATCCCCTCCCTGGTACCTCACTTAGTGCTCACTTAGTTAGGGCTGAGGAGGAACAATGCAAGCCACCCCAATGGCTGCCTGGATGACCATATCACTCAGTTGGCTCTCTAATATTGAATGAATGGGTTAATTGGTTGAGACAGGGTCTGATGGTTGGCAGGCAGGGGGCCAAAATCCACAAAAAAAAAAAAAAAAAATACTATTCATTTAGTAGCTGGTCATGTACATCAGAGGATGGCTTCTGAGTTTTCTGTAGTATTATTCATGGATTTGTTTGTTCTTGTACATAGTTGGGGACATTATTGCATGGATAAAAAGGAGATCTAGACTGCTAATGATTGTTTGTGCTCACTTTTTGGTAAAGGAAGGGTGAGTGTGGGTAGAAGTTAATTTTTTTTTTTTTTTTTAGTGGGCAGTCTCAGGGAAAGTTGTGTTTAGTTGGAATGGGTGTAGGAGGTCGAAGCCTCTCACTAGAAATGAGCTCTGAGGTGCACAGTATTCTCCGTGTTGCACAATTTTAAACAGCTTTTGGTTTGTTGTGGAGAATTGCTGAGTTTCTGTTGTAATACAGCTATGATGGGGGGGAGCAGTTTTGGACCTGTTGAGGGTGCCAGATAACCTAGCCATGGCTCTGCTGCCAGGTTTTGGAAGGCAAGAGTAAGGGGTCTGTGTTTAGCAATTAGATTTTTTTCTCTGAACTGTTCTGTTTCAGCATATATTACCGCAGTCAAGTAATATAGAACCACATCACACAATCTAAGCAAATTCTCTCATGTATGTTGTCATAGGGGTTCATATGCTCTTGTGATCCTGTGTTCCCAACAGTAGACCATCTAGGAATGCAGAACCCTTTATATTACACCTGCACTATCTAATCCTGTTTATTCATGTACCTGATGCTTGAAGTGCTCAAGATATTTAAATGCAGTAATCTGTATAGTTTCACCAAGAGATGTATCTCAGGAAATGTTGGGCACATTACCTCCGTGAATCGTGTTGGGCAAATTACTTTGTGAATCACGCCAGGCTCCTAAGTGTTGGGCACATTACCTGCATGAATCACGCCAGGCTCCTAAGTGTTGGGCACATTACCTCTGTGAATCACAGCAGGCTCCTAAGTGTTGGGCACATTATCTCCGTGAATCACATCATGCTCCTAAGTGTTGGGCACATTACTTTTGTAAATCACATCAGACTCCTAAGTGTTGGGCACATTATCTCCGTGAATCGTGTTGGGCAAATTACTTTGTGAATCACGCCAGACTCCTAAGTGTTGAGCACATTACCTTTGTGAATCACGTCAGAGTCCTAAGTGTTGGGCACATTACCTCCGTGAATCATGACAGGCTCCTACAAGACAACATAAGATGGCTCTGGTATATTTGATCTCTGGCTTCCAGTACAGAAACGAGTAGGTTTCATGCAGAATGAAATGCTGAGAGAGCAAGTTTGGCTTTAACAGGTATCTACCTCAGCCATTTCTTTATAGAATTTGTATGTAACTCAACTGCTTATATCTCTTTGCATCTGCTTCTTGACTCATTTACATACCAGGATCCAGAGAAGCCTTGAACTCAAATCAATGTGGATGTGTCAAAGGTAGATCTCACAGCTTGAGGAAGGAGGGAGGAGCCCAGTGAAGAGAAGCTGCTTGCTAGTGCATAAAATGTAATAGGCTGTGCCCCACCCACATAAAAGAGCACATGCAGTCCAAAACATACAATGTTACTGCTGAAATGTCAGTACAGCAATCATATGAAGCTGCTGTAGGCAGCACACCGTCCCCACCCTTCCTGTACTAGCAGAAGTATAAGCCGCAAGACCAACATGACTAATGCTCATGTCTCTGCACTGCGTCGTGCCTTTCTCTCTGTGCAACAAGACATGCAAATAATATTGTTACTTGCCTGCTGTAAAAAACAAGTGCGACTGAAATAGCTACACATAATGGGAGGAGGCAAAGCTTTGTGCCTTGTTAGCTAAGTTGAAGTGTGAAATGCTGGACCCCTATGACAATGTGCTGATTGTTGACTAGTTTAACTATGTGTCTTGCATTCCCCAGTTAATTTCCCCAGTTAGTGCCTTCAGATGCTGTGTTTCTATAGCTGTTGTATATAATACAGACTGGAGAAATATATGCAAGACATACCTCAGATGCTCTAATGTACACCATTCAGATTTGCATTAGTATGAGAGGTAGACTGGAGGCTTGGTATATTGATAAATAATGTAGTTACACAGAGATACACAAAATAACAGCATCTGGTCATCTGAGTGATGAGTGATTGATCAAATCCATGTTCATTTGGCACCAAGTGATAGAACAGAGCTTTTGAAACCTTTAAATTGTAACTTCTTCTAATGTTATGTGAACTTGGAATCGGTTATGTTAAAGGAGTACAGTGGGTATAAGGGATATCCACCTGTAAGAGATTTGATTTCTCCCATAGAAAATGAAGGTTTTGAAATGTTTTGAAAAACTTCATCTTGCATGGGGATGTAGAGGGATATAGGTCAGACAATTCAAGTTTGATTAGTGTCTTGGGCATAACAGTATAATAGCCAGGGAAGAATGAGTTTGCCTATCCTCATAGAGGGTGGATCTCTCATGGAGCACTGGTGGAGACCATGGATTGCAGAAGATCCACAGGCTTTGCTGTGCGTGAATGTCAAAATTAGTGGGCGTGGATCCTGCTTTTAGTTACAGGAATAAGAAATCTTTGAAGCACCAGCTATGTTACCCCAAAACAAGACTGGTATAGTCTGTCAGTGAATTGGTAGGCACAATGGGATGTGGGGAATGTAAATACTGTACCTTCATAGATGAATCTGGTTCTTTTATACATCCAGATCTGGGAAAGGTTTTTAATATTAAAGTATCAGCGAATTGTAACACCCAACATTTGCTTTACCTAGCCTACTGTACCCCATGTAGGAAATTCTATGTGGGGAAAAACGAATAGGAAGTTACGAAAACGGATTAGAGATCATATGTACTGTATGGGGAAGGGCTTAGAGTATAGTGCCCTAGCCAAGCATATTAAGATGGAAGGGGAACAACACAGGTTCTTGTTCCAGGTGCTGGATTTTATAAACAAAGGAATAAGATTAGGTGACATAGTGAATAAGACTGAGCGTAGTGAGACATGTTGGATTTTAAGGTTAAGAGCACACAAGGGATCTGGCTTAAACAATATGGTCCCTTTAAAACCTGAATTGAAAGGGAGACCATTAAGGAAGTAAGACATATATAAGATAGCAGGGTGGATATCTTATAGTGGTCATGTGTTTTTAGAATTTTATATGATTGGATGAATGTCTGATTATATGCACTATTTAAATGTGTCTTTTTTATGATGATTTCAGTCTGAAGAAGCAAATAGTAATTGTGAAAGCGCTTACTCTGGAATTAAAGCATTTTTGGTTTTATTGACTTGGCTTCCAGTGGTTTATACTCCTCAGCCATGGAATTGTGCTTGGTTTTGTCTTCTACTTTGTGCTTCTATCACTGCATGACTTATCACTTGAGGTATTTTTGTATTTTTGACTAATTAAATAATGACATATATTTGAGTTTCAGACTTCATATCCTTCAGAAAATGCACATTAATGCAAAACCTGTTATTCCAGCAACTGTTTAAGTTTATAAAAGCAATACTGAAAATCTGTCCCTGATTTTGGGCCTCTGACGCCTCATTATTTTGGGCTTTGTCCAGATTTCTTGCACTTAGAAGTTGAGAAGTATGCCTCAATGTGATGTGATCAATTGTTTCTGCCCCACCCCCATAGACAACCACTTTTGTTTGATCCCTGGTTTCTGTCAGGAATTCGGCCACCGAGAGTGTACTCATGAGTACATGTCCATCTCTCCAAAGAGAGGTGAGCAGTCATAGGCATCATTCTTCTCCTCCTCCACATCAGCTTCAACAGGTTCCTAAGGTGCTGACCTCACGTCACCTGAGCCATAGCCAGGGCTTTATCCTTCAGTGCTGATGAAGCTAGCTAAGTTTCAATAATTGTGACAACAAAACAAAACAACTTGTAAAACAAAAACCGACCAGCTCCGTGAAAGGTCCACCGTTTATTGAACAAGAATTAAAAACAATTAAATATATTTCTTATTTTGTACTAAGCGCTTTCACCCATTCTCAGTACTGGTCATCATCAGAGTACACATCAATTTGAGAATATCTCTCTTAAATATGTAAAAGACACAACGCTCTCACATTAAAAGCCAAAAAAAATCGTGACTCAATGATATATGCAAATACCTATTAAAATGTATACATATGCATTTAAAAACAGAGAGAATATATATATATATATATATATATATATATATATATATATATATATATATATATATATATATATATATATATATATATAAAATGTAATAAATTATATATAAATAAATAATTAAATTTTGTACATATATATAACCATCCATTAAAATATTTAATTAAATACACTATGATTTGTGTTTTAATATACTGGAGATAGAAATATGCTCATTGATGCCTGGTGAATTTGACACATCCAATCTTAATTGTCAAAGACATTCTTTGGCTTCCAATAAAGTCTTTTCATCTCCCCCTTTTGTATTATTGGGAACTCTATCACAAAAATATTAAATTTTTTTGAAGTTAATACACTTCTGACTATGGGTGCATAATGAACTCACTGATTTCTTGTTTTCAATGTCCCTAACATGTTCTAATATTCATATTCTGAGTTTTCTAATAGTTTTCCCAGCATAATAAGTTGGACAACGTATACAAGTAGCAATGTAAACAACCATCTTAGTGTTGCAATTACAAAATCCAGGACATCTAATAGTTCTCTTATAATTTTGAACTGCAACATAAGGCCCATCATTTATAAATTGACATGTGCTGCATACTCCACATTTACTCATTTTTGACATTTTATATGTTTGCATTAACATCTACCTCCATTAATTCCTTCAAATTAGTACCTCTGCTGTAAATTACCTCTGGAGTACTACCAATAATATCAGTGAGTTCACTATTATCCTTAAAAATACTTGACCATGTTTCCTGTACAATAGTAATAATCTTCCCTGCTGTTTCATTGAAAGGGAGTACTAAGGCATCCTTTTTCTTTCTTTTATCAGAATTTAATCTTTCAGCACTCAATCCGCTTATAAGTATAGATTTAAAAACTATTTTCCTTTTTTCAGTCACCTCATTTCTAAATTTAATCAATATATCATGGGGATATCCTCTATCACTAAATATATTCATTAATTTCCCCATTTCATCCTGAAAGATATTATCATCACTCACAAGTCTGGATGGTCTCACCATCTGCCCCTTCACTATATTTTTCTTTTGGAAATGGGGATGGCAACTATCAAAATGTAAAATAGAATTAGAATAAATCTTCTTACGATGAATACTAGAATGTAAACTATCATGATCCTCATATAATAATATATCAAGATACTCACATCTTTTGTCATGATTTTTACTAGTAAATTTAAAAAATGTTGTTGTGCCCAAATATTCAACAAACCCCTGAATTTCTTCTCTGGTTCCCTTCCAAAAAATCAAAATATCATCCAAAAAGCTTAAATATAATGCTATTTTGGACATATAATCAAAGGTAAAGACAGACTGTGTTTCCCACTGTGCTAAAACCAAATTAGCATATGTGGGTGCACACCTGGCACCCATAGCTATGCCTGTAATTTGTTTGTAGTACTCACTTCAAATATAATAAAATTATTTAACAATACCATTTCCATGAGTTCTACAATTAATCTATGTTTCACTGTATGCATATTTCCATATCTAGACAAACAAGCTTCAAACATTTCCAATCCTATATTGTGTGATATGACCGAAAATAAATTTATAACATCTGTCGTAATCATAACTAATTCTACATCAGTTTTCAACTCCCTAATAACATCAAGACAATGCCAGGAGTCTTTTAAAATGAGAGGTAACTGGTTCAAAACTGTTTTGCAGTTAAAATCCACAAATGACACTATAGCATCAGTTTTAGATCCTCTAGCCGAAACTCTCAGTCAAAAAAGGTGGATTGTTCACATCTTTGTGGATTTTTATGATGCCAAAAATGGATGGTATAATAGGTAACTCTACCATTAAATAATCATATTCATCTTTGTCAAGCAAACCATCTATTAACATCTCATATAACTGCCAATCTAATTTTGTATATGCTCTAAATACCTCAAAACTAGAAACCCTCTCATATGTAGAATTGTTATTTAACATATGTGCCATTTTACTCGAATAGTCCATGTTGGACATAATTACAACCCCACCCCTTTTATCTGGTTTCATTACCCGGTAATTATCTGTAGTCATAAACTCGTTTAAACAAAATCTCTCTCCCATGGTCAAGTTGTCCTGGACCACATTCTCGTTCCTGAGACACCTACGTATCTGTGTTTCACACAGTTGTTCAAATATATGAATCATAGGATTTTGTGGGGGAATGAAAGTACTTGATCTTTTTAATACACATATACCTTCATTATTGTTGGGGCTAGGGTTGTTAGCAAAAAACATTTTTAAATGTAATTGTCTTATATACAATCTAAAATTAATTACATTTTTTTCAATGTCATACCTAAATGTAGGAACAAATGTAAATCCTTTTCTAAACAAGGCAAAATGATTCAACGATAAAACAAACTCAGTATAATTGTATATTGAAAAAACATCATTTTGTATTATTTTGCAATTAAACTCAGGTGTGTGGGTTCCAGCATCATGTAAAACCGTATCTAAACTTGAAACTTCCATGCTACTGTTAATATCAAAAAACACATTACTAATACTGTTAATCATCCCTTCATCACAAAAAAATTCATCAAATGAACTGTGTCCATAATATTCTGTCTCACCAAAATGCAATTCATCATGTGAATCACGTAAATCACAACCAGTACCATTTAAAGAATCATCCAATACACAAGTTAAAATTGTCTGTTGTTGTAATGTGTTGATGTTTTCCTGTTTATTTGGTACATCTGTCCTCTCCCACTCCCCTTGTAGTACCCTTGCTGTTGCTGCTGACCCTGATAATGATCTCAAATTCGGTCTGACAGTCTGAGGGTTCGTTGCTCTAAAAAACTTCTCTATTGTCTCTATGTGTAGCCCTATCATGGGCTTCAACAGCCCCACCAGGTACTGTCTCTACCGAGCATCTAACAATGTTGTTAGGCCCTTGTCTAAAATCAGTATTCCTGTTGACATTGTTTTTATTGGCTCTAAAATGTGTGTATGCCCTATTTTCGGCATACTCACAACTGTCTCTCAAAAGTTTATTGTTTTTGTTTTTAAGCCCTTTCTTAACAAAATTGTCCATATCTTTCATAATATTATCAAAACGTAACTTATAGAATTCAAATAATAAGTCTTTAGTAATAGTTATTTTAAGTTGTTAGTTGTTCTCTTAAAATAGCCAGTTTAGCATTATTATTATGCACAATGAGCCTCATCAAATCCATACCTGTATGGTCAAACAAAGCTGTAAGATCCTCATAGAATTCAGTTCCTTCTTCAAATCCCCTGGTTAATTTAAACATCCTCAGGCCTTTGGATACCTGCTGCAACTCGATGGATCTTTCCAAATACACATTGTCCATTTGAAGCGATTTAAACCGCTTCAGTGCTTTTTCAAAATCTTGTAACTGTGTGTTCAAAGAACCCATACCAGCGCCATTACCCATAACTGGTCTATTATTCAAAATAGGGGGAGTCAGCTACGTATCTAAGTTCCCACGCTTCTGATTGGAAATTCCTTCTGCATTGATGTTTCCAGCATTCAAAGCAGTACTCGCTTGTGGGTTAATATTGTTGATGTTTCCCAAATTTAACCCAGTACCTGCTGTAGAACAATTGCTAGCCGATGAATTCAAGGAACTGCTACCAGGGGTAGCATGCAGAGTCAATAACTCGGCCTGCGAATTGGTCACTATAACATCATCAGTGGTTGGTAAGTTAAATCTTTTTTCCTGCATAACCCGAATAAGTCCTTGTGTCACTTCCATATATTGAGCCAATAACTACTCCATCTAGTTCAAAGTCAACGAGAGCCAAACACGAAACTGAATCAGCCCAAAACCACATGAATAGCTGTGACAACAAAACAAAACAACTTGCAAAACAAAAACTGACCATCTCCGTGAAAGGTCCACCGTTTATTGAACAAGAATTAAAAACAATTAAATATATTACTTATTTTGTACTAAGCGCTTTCACCCATTCTCAATACTGGGCATCATCAGAGTACACATCAGTTTGAGAATATCTCTCTCAAATATGTAAAAAACACAACGCCCTCATATTAAAAGCCAATAAAAATCGTGAATCAGTGATATATGCAAATACCTATTAAAATGTATACTCATGCATTTAAAAACATAGAGAATATATATATATATATATATATATATATATATATATATATATATAAATATACACACACACACACACACACACACACACACACACACATATATATATATATAAACACATATATGTATATAATGTAATAAATTATATATAAATTAATAAATAATTAAATTTTGTACATATACACACACACACACACACACACACACACACACACACACACACACACACACATACACACACACACATATATATATATATATATATATATATATATATATATATATATATATATATAAACATCCATTAAAATATTTAATTAAATACACTGTGATTTGTGTTTTAATATACTGAAGATAGAAACATGCTTTCACGGAGCTGGTCGGTTTTTGTTTTATAGGTTTCAATAATATTTAAATGTTTCAGTCATGTCCTCTTTCTTGTTCTTTTCCTGAAAGTTAAAAATGTTATGGTGTTCCAAACATTTTCATTTGCATATCTGGTTCTGGCTGTTCTTTTTAGAATATGAGTAACATGAGTTCAAACCAGATGAATGAAGCTACAGTTTTTACTTTTTTGTTCATTATAAGACTTTCAGTTCTGTTGTAGGTTAGTTTGCAAATCGCTAGTTCATCATCATCATCAGCTCCCCTTTCCCATTTTTTCTACATGGGGTCGGGGTATCGTGTTAACTGTTGCCAACTCTCTCGATTCAGTGCCACACTCCTGCCTTCTTCAACACTCATGCTTGACTGTCACAGATCTTCTTTCACACAATCCATCCACCTCTTTGCTGGACATCCTCGTTTCCTCTTACCTTCTTCCTGTCTGTCCCAAATCTTCCTCACCAGATTGTCTTCTGCTTTTCTGCATGTGTCCAAACCACCGTAATCTGTTCTCTTTGGTCTTTTTTGCAATTGGAGCTACTTTGGCTTCTCCTCTTAAGTCCTCATGTATTCATCTGTCGCACAGTGTGCATCCTAGCACCCTTCTCAGGCACTTCATTTCCATCACCTCTAGCTTCTTCAACTGTTCTGCCTTTACTGCCCAGGAGTCTGTACCATACAGTAGTACTGATCACACCACTTTCTTGTACACCTTACTTTTCAGCTTCTTTGGCAATCTTCTGACATAGACTACACCTGATGCTCTATGCCAGTTGGTTGCAGCCTCTCTGATTCTAGATTTGACCTCTTCATTCAGACTTCCCTTCTCCTCAACCACCCTTCCCAGATACTTGAAGCTGTTTACCTGTTCCACTATCATCCCTTCTATATCTATGCTCAGCTTCTTCTGATTTCCTCGATTTGCTGCCATTACTACTGTCTTATCTCTGCTTAGTTTCATCCCATGTGCCTTCAGTTTTGCATTCCATTCTCCTATCCTTTGCTGAAGTTCTTGCTCAGAGTCTACCTGTAATGCCACATCGTCTGTCCCCTCTGACCTGTTTGCTAATGTAGTCCATCACCAGTATGAACAGCAGTGGCTTCAGAGCTGAATCCTGGTGTATTCCCACTGGGAACCCCTCTGTGAGGCCGAACACTGTTCGTACTTGAGTCCTTGGGTCCTTGTACATAGTCTGCACTAATTCTACCAATGTTTTTGGGACTTCAAACCACCGCAGTACTGCCCAGATCAGCTTTCTTGGGACCTTCTCATATGCTTTCTCCAAGTCTAGGAATGCCCAGTTGGACTCTCTCCTCATTTCTAGCTTCTTCTCAAGTATCTGTCTCACTGCAAACATCAGGTCAGTTATGCTACATCTTGAT